>NC_092003.1:2202952-2289581 GCF_044704955.1 Pristiophorus japonicus
GATTACAGAGATAGGGAGGGGTGTTGGGGCTGGAGGAGGTTACAGAGATACGGAGGGGTGTAGGGGTTGGAGGAGGTTACAGAGATAGGGAGGGGTGTAGGGGTTGGAGGGGGTTAAATAGATAGGGAGGGGTGTAGGGACTGGAGGAGATTATAGAGATAGGGAGGGGTGTAGGGGCTGGAGGGAGTTACAGAGATAGGGAGGGGTGTAGGGGCTGGAGTGGGTTACTGAGATAGGGAGGGGTGTAGGGGCTGGAGGAGGTTACAGAGATCGGGAGGGGTGTAGGGGCTGGTGGAGGTTACAGAGATAGGGAGGGGTGTAGGGGCTGGAGGAGGTTACAGACAAAGGGAGGGGTGTAGGGGCTGGAGGGGGTTACAGAGATAGGGAGGGGTGTAGGGGCTGGAGGAGGTTACAGAGATAGGGAGAGGTGTAGGGACTGGAGAGGGTTACAGAGATAGGGAGGGGTGTAGGGGCTGGAGGGGGTTACAGAGATAGGGAGAGGTGTATGGGCTGGAGGGGGTTACAGAGATAGGGAGGGGTGTCGGGGCTGGAGGAGGTTACAGAGATAGGGAGGGGTTTAGGTGCTGTAGGAGGTTACAGAGATAGGGAGGGGTGTATGGGCTGGAGGGGGTTACAGAGATAGGGAGGGGTGTAGGGGCTGGAGGGGGTTACAGAGATAGGGAGGGGTGTAGGGGCTGGAGGGGGTTACAGAGATAGGGAGGGGTGTAGAGGCTGGAGAAGGTTACAGAGATAGGGAGGGGTGTAGGGGCTGGAGGGGGTTACAGAGATAGGGAGGGTTGTAGGGGCTGGAGGAGGTTACAGAGATAGGGAGGGGTGTCGGGGCTGGAGGAGGTTACAGAGATAGGGAGAGGTGTCGGGGCTGGAGGAGGTTACAGAGATAGGGAGGGGTGTAGGGACTGGAGGGGGTTACAGAGATAGGGAGGAGTGTAGGGGCTGGAGGGGGTTACAGAGATAGGGAGGGGTGTAGGGACTGGAGGGGGTTACAGAGATAGGGAGGGGTGTAGGGACTGGAGGGGGTTACAGAGATAGGGAGGGGTGAAGGGGCTGGAGGAGGTTACAGAGATAGGGAGAGGTGTAGGGGCTGGAGGGGGTTACAGAGATAGGGAGGGGTGTAGGGGCTGGAGGGGGTTACAGAGATAGGGAGGGGTGTAGGGGCTGGAGGGGGTTATAGAGATAGGGAGGGGTGTAGGGGCTGGAGGGGGTTACAGAGATAGGGAGGGGTGTAGGGGCTGGAGGGGGTTACAGAGATAGAGAGGGGTGTAGGGGCTGGAGGGGGTTACAGAGATAGGGAGGGGTGTAGGGGCTGGAGGGGGTTACAGAGATCGGGAGGGGTGTATGGGCTGCAGGGGGTTACAGAGATAGGGAGGGGTGTAGGGGCTGGAGGAGGTTACAGAGATAGAGAGGGGTGTAGGGGCTGGAGAGGGTTACAGAGATAGGGAGGGGTGTAGGGGCTGGAGGGGGTTACAGAGATCGGGAGGGGTGTATGGGCTGGAGGGGGTTACAGAGATAGGGAGGGGTGTAGGGGCTGGAGGAGGTTACAGAGATAGAGAGGGGTGTAGGGGCTGGAGAGGGTTACAGAGATAGGGAGGGGTGTAGGGGCTGGAGGAGGTTACAGAGATCGGGAGGGGTGTAGGGGCTGGAGGAGGTTACAGAGATAGGGAGGGGTGTAGGGGCTGGAGGGGGTTACAGAGATAGAGAGGGGTGTAGGGGCTGGAGAGGGTTACAGAGATAGGGAGGGGTGTAGGGGCTGGAGGGGGTTACAGAGATAGGGAGGGGTGTAGGGGCTGGAGGGGGTTACAGAGATCGGGAGGGGTGTAGGGACTGGAGGAGGTTACAGAGATAGGGAGGGGTGTAGGGGCTGGAGGAGGTTACAGAGATAGAGAGGGGTGTAGGGGCTGGAGGGGGTTACAGAGATAGGGAGGGGTGTAGGGGCTGGAGGGGGTTATAGAGATAGGGAGGGGTGTAGGGGCTGGAGGGGGTTACAGAGATAGGGAGGGGTGTAGGGGCTGGAGGGGGTTACAGAGATCAGGAGGGGTGTAGGGGCTGGAGGGGGTTACAGAGATAGGGAGGGGTGTAGGGGCTGGAGGGGGTTACAGAGATCGGGAGGGGTGTATGGGCTGGAGGAGGTTACAGAGATAGGGAGGGGTGTAGGGGCTGGAGGGGGTTACAGAGATAGAGAGGGGTGTAGGGGCTGGAGGGGGTTACAGAGATAGGGAGGGGTGTAGGGGCTGGAGGGGGTTACAGAGATCGGGAGGGGTGTATGGGCTGGAGGGGGTTACAGAGATAGGGAGGGGTGTAGGGGCTGGAGGAGGTTACAGAGATAGAGAGGGGTGTAGGGGCTGGAGAGGGTTACAGAGATAGGGAGGGGTGTAGGGGCTGGAGGGGGTTACAGAGATCGGGAGGGGTGTATGGGCTGGAGGGGGTTACAGAGATAGGGAGGGGTGTAGGGGCTGGAGGAGGTTACAGAGATAGAGAGGGGTGTAGGGGCTGGAGAGGGTTACAGAGATAGGGAGGGGTGTAGGGGCTGGAGGAGGTTACAGAGATCGGGAGGGGTGTAGGGGCTGGAGGAGGTTACAGAGATAGGGAGGGGTGTAGGGGCTGGAGGGGGTTACAGAGATAGAGAGGGGTGTAGGGGCTGGAGAGGGTTACAGAGATAGGGAGGGGTGTAGGGGCTGGAGGGGGTTACAGAGATAGGGAGGGGTGTAGGGGCTGGAGGGGGTTACAGAGATCGGGAGGGGTGTAGGGACTGGAGGAGGTTACAGAGATAGGGAGGGGTGTAGGGGCTGGAGGGGGTTACAGAGATAGGGAGGGGTGTCGGGGCTGGAGGAGGTTACAGAGATAGGGAGGGGTGTAGGGGCTGGAGGAGGTTACAGAGATAGGGAGGGGTGTAGGGGCTGGAGGAGGTTACAGAGATAGGGAGGGGTGTAGGGGCTGGAGGAGGTTACAGAGATAGGGAGGGGTGTAGGGGCTGGAGGGGGTTACAGAGATCGGGAGGTGGGGAGCGGGGCCGAGGATTGATTGGAAAACAAGGACGAGGCACCGGGAGCCAAGGTTTGTCTCGACCCCACGACCTCCTGACTCCGAAGCGAGATCGAGAGCTACCTGGTGAGGCACGCCTGACACATTGCTGATGGCGCCCAAGTTAAACTTGCACCTTTCACGATAAAAGATAAAACCAGCGATGACAAATCGGACTATTTTTAACTCTCATCAATATGCGGTTTGTACATCAGAAGAATATGAATGAAGAATTGGCTCTGGAAGGAGTGCATCGTTTGGGCATTGATTGAGTCACTCAACAACACAAGAGACAGGCAGAAATTAGAAGGCAGAAAACGGCAGACACACACACACACTCACACAATTCAGAAAAAAAAGCCCATACGCTGATATCTCCATACATGGAAGAGGTGCTGATGCACGTCACCGATAGAGGCTTCATTCTCAGCATTTCCCTTGCAAGGTAATGTGCGTGGGCGGGATAGGCTCACGGTATAAGGAGCGTTATCCAATATATCCAGCCCGCTGGCTCAAAAAAAACACAGGGAGATAATTGCAGCGGCTTGACAGTCAGAAACAAAACAACGCTATATTGGTCTCAGCCTCGTGTGAGTTATTCTCGGTAGCAACACATGAGGCGGAGGAGAGATTTAATCGGGCTGTATAAAATTATCAGGGCCCCAGATAGAGTGGATAGGAAGGGCCTAAGTCCCCTTAGCAGAGAAGTCAATGAACCAGGGGGCACAGATTTAAAGTCGTTGGTGGAAGGATTGGAGGGGAGTTCAAAACAAAGACGATCATTTATATAGCGCCTTTCACCACCACCAGACGTCCCACAGCGCCTCACAGCCAATGAAGTACTTTTGGAGTGCGCTCACTGTTGTAATGTGGGAAACGCCAATTTGCGCACAGCAAGCTCCCACACACACAGCAATGTGATAATGACCCAGATCATCTGTTTTAGTGATGTTGGTTGAGGGATAAATATTGGCCCCAGGACACCGGGGAGAACTCCCCTGCTCTTCTTCCAATAGTGGTCCCGGGATCTTTTATATACACCCGAGAGGGCAGACGGGGCCTCGGTTTAATGTCTCATCCGAAAGACAGCACCTCCGACAATACAACGCTCCCTCAGTACTGCCCCTCCGACAGTGCGGGGCTCCCTCAGTACTGCCCCTCCGACAGTGCGGGGCTCCCTCAGTACTGCCCCTCCGACAGTGCGGGGCTCCCTCAGTACTGCCCCTCCGACAGTGCGGGGCTCCCTCAGTACTGCACTGGGAGTGTCAGCCTAGATTTTTGTGCTCAAGTTCCTGGAGTGGGACTTGAACCCACAACCTTCTGATTTAGAGGCAAGAGTGCTGCCCACTGAGCCACAGCTGACACAGTTGACAGGAAATGTCTTCACCCAGAGGGTGGTGGGGGTCTGGGGTGGAACTCACTGCCTGAAAGGGTGGTAGAGGCAGAAACCCTCACCACATTTAAACAGGACTTGGATGTGCACCTGAAGTACCGTAACCTACAGGGCTACGGACCCAGAGCGGGAAAGTGGGATTAGGCTGGGTAGCTCTTGGTCGGCCGGAGCGGACACGATGGGCCGAATGGCCTCCTTCCGTGCTGTAAACGTCTCTGATGCGATGAAACCTCTCGCATTGGGAAGGCAGGGGAGGTGCCTTTTAGAATCAAATCTTCTGTCATTGCCCCTCCCTCATGACCCCACGCGCTGACTCCGTGCTGGGCTGACAGGTTCCATGGGCACCCGCCCTCCCTGTGGTATCTCATCCCACACACTGTGTGTCGTGGGATATTCACCCTCGGGAGGCATCACTTCTGACCATTAGGGTTTTTTCCCCTTGTTTATTCCAGCTTACACGGCTGCAGGGTGAGGAACGGAAGAGATAGTATCTGGTCGTGATGCTCCAGGTATTGAGGGGCAGACTGGATGGAGAGGGCCAGGAGTGCTATATTCTTTACCACATCTTTCGTCATGATAGACAGTCCCTCGGAATCGAGGAAGGCTTGCTTCCACTCTTAACACGAGTCCTCAGGTGGCTGAACAGTCCAATACGGGAACCACAGTCCCTGTCACAGGTGGGACAGACAGTGGTTGAGGGAAGGGGAGGGTGGGACAGACAGTGGTTGAGGGAAGGGGAGGGTGGGACTGGTTTGCCGCACGCTCCTTCCGCTGCCTGCGCTTGGTTTCTGCACGCTCTCGGCGACGAGACTCGAGGTGCTCAGCGCCCTCCCGGATGCACTTCCTCCACTTAGGGGCGGACTGGTCTTTGGGCCCAGGGACTCCCAGGTGTCGGTGGGGGATGTTGCACTTTATCAGGGAGGCTTTGAGGGTGGTCCCTTGTAACGTTTCCTCTGCCCCACCTTTGGCCCGTTTGCCGTGAAGGAGTTCTGAGTAGAGCGCTTGCTTTGGGGAGTCTCGTGTCTGGGGGCCATGCGGACAATGTGGCCCTGCCCAGCGGAGCTGGTCGAGTGTGGTCAGTGCTTCGATGCTGGGGATGTTGGGCCTGGTCGAGGATGCTAACATTGTGTCTGTCCTCCCAGGGGATTTGTAGAGGACTCCCAGGGGACACACACACACACACACACACGACTCCATCACATGATACCTTTAGTGTCTTGACATCAGCAGTTGCATTACCACAGTAGTGTACTAAGGTGGAGGCATATTACACCAGGAATACAGTCGATAAGAAAGGAGAGATTGTAAAGTCCTTACTCAATGGCACAAAACCCACACGAGGCACATTCTGCAGACAAGGTCACTCCATGACCTGAACCTTTATTCACAGGACCAAGAAGTGATGACCCTGCGTGGGACCTCCCTTTATATACCTGGATGACCAGGTGAGGAGTGTCTCCCACAAGTTCGCCCCCTGTGGTCAAGGTGTGCATTGCTTAAGTATATACAGCATTGCAGTGGTGTTACATAGAGGTTACATACATGACATCACCTCCCCCCCAAAGTCTGATTGGGAGCATAGGTTAAGTCTTTCAGGTGGTCTACTCTCCCTCGTGGAGCGCCGCAGTTGGGGCTCTGGTTGTTGGACACTGAGGTGAGTGTCTGTCCCCTGTGGTGATTCCGGCCTGTCCGGGCTGGCCGCAGGGACTGTGCATGGTGCTGAATGTTCTTGTTGCTCGTTCACTGGCGGTGGTGTGAGCAACATCTCATGGTCTTCCTCAGGTTCCTCCGTGTCCATGCTGAACCTTTTTTTGACTTGGTCCAGATGCTTGCGGCATATCTGCCCATTGTTAAGTTTAACCACTATGACCCTATCCCCCTCTTTGTCTATTACGGTACCCTCAAACCATTCGGGCCCCACAGCGTGATTGAGGACAAATACGGGGTCATTTATTTCTATACATCTCCCCCTTGAATTTCGGTCTTGGTACTCGTTTTGGGACTGGTGCTTACCCTCAACTATGTCGGTCAGGATTGGGTGAATGAGGGACAACCGAGTTTTGAGTGTTCGTTTCATGAGTAGCTCTGCGGGCGGGACCCCCGTGAGCGAGTGCGGTCGGGGCCTATAGGCCAGCAGGAGACGCGATAGGCGGTATTGAATCCTGAGCATGCCTTGTTTAATGATTTGGACCGCACGTTCCGCCTGGCCATTGGAGGCCGGCTTCAACGGTGCTGTCCTGACATGTTTGATGCCATTACCCGACATGAACTCACGGAATTCGTAGCTCGTGAAACACGGGCCGTTGTCGCTAACCAGGATGTCAGGCAGGCCGTGGGTTGCAAAGACCACACGCAGACTCTCCACATTGGTGGATGTCGTGCACTAATTCAATATGATGCACTCGATCCATTTCGAGTACGCATCAACCACAATGAGGAACATTTTTCCCATGAATGGGCCCGCGTAGTCTACGTGAATACGTGACCATGGCCTGGTGGGCCAGGGCCACGGGCTGAGCGGGGCCTCCCTGGGGGCATTACCCAGCTGGGCACACGTCGTGCTCCTGCGAACACAGTGTTCCAGGTCTAAGTCAATCCCCGGCCACCATACATGTGACCGGGCAATGGCCTTCATCAGCACGATGCCCGGGTGCTCGCTGTGGAGTTCCCTGATGAATGCTTCCCTGCTCCTCTGGATAGTCGGCTTGGATGGAGAGCTCATCCATCCGTCTGTGGAAGGGTCTGACCTCCTCAGGGCATGCTCCGTGTGCGGGCATCCAATCCCCAGTCAGGACACATTTCTTAATCAGGGATAGGAGGGGATCTCTGTTTGTCCAGGTTTTGATCTGGTGGGCTGTGATGGGGGAGCCTGCGCTGTCAAAGGCATCGACAGCCATGACCATCTCAGCACTTTGCTCTGCTGCCCCCTCGGTGGTGGCCAGTGGAAGCCTGCTGAGCACATCGGCGCAATTTTCAGTGCCGGGTCGGTGCCGTATGGTGTAGTCATAAGCAGCCAGCGTGAGAGCCCATCGCTGTATGCGAGCTGACACATTGGCATTGACGGCCTTACTGTCTGACAACAGGGATGTTAACGGCTTGTGGTCCGTTTCTAACTCGAACCTTCTGCCAAAAAAGTACTGGTGCATCTTTTTCACCGTAGACACATGCGAGTGCTTCCTTCTCAACCATCCCATATCCCCGTTCTGCTTGGGAGAGCGACCTGGAGGCATAAGCCACAGGTTGGAGTTGGCCCTCATCATTACCCTGCTGCAACACGCACCCAACCCCATAGGACGATGCATCACACGTCAGAACCAATTTCTTACAGGGGTCGTACAGGGTCAACAGCTTGTTAGAACAAAGCAGGTTCCGCGCCCGATTGAAAGCCCGTTCCTGACAGACCCCCCAAAACCAATCGCAACCCTTCCGCAGGAGCACGTGTAGCGGCTCCAACAATGTGCTTAAGTTCGGCAGAAAGTTCCCGAAATAGTTCAAGAGTCCCAGAAATGAACGTAACTCCGATGTGTTGCCGGGCCTGGGCGCTCGTCGAATCGCCTCCGTTTTGGATTCGGTGGGCCGGATCCCGTCTGCGGCAACCCTCCTGCCCAGAAACTCAACCTCGGGGGCCAAAAACACACACTTGGACTTCTTGAGTCGCAGGCCTACCCGGTCCAGTCGGCTTAGCACCTCCTCCAGGTTGTGGAGGTGTTCCTCGGTGTCACGGCCGGTGATGAGGATGTCATCCTGGACTACGATTGTTCCGGGGATGGATTTGAGCAGGCTTTCCATGTTACGTTGAAAAATTGCGGCCGCTGATCGAATGCCAAACGGACACCTGTTGTAGACAAACAGCCCCTTGTGCGTGGTGATGGTGGTCAGTAGTTTAGATTCTTTGGCCAGTTCCTGGGTCATGTAGGCCGAAGTGAGGTCCAACTTGGTGAACATCTTGCCACCTGCCCGCGTGGCAAAAAGATCCTCCGCTCTCGGGAGCGGGTATTGGTCTTGTAGGGACACTCGGTTGATAGTGGCCTTGTAGTCGCCACAGATCCTGACCGATCCATCCGCTTTTAGGACAGGGACGATGGGACTCGCCCAGTCGCTGAATTCAATAGGCGAAATTATGCCCTCTCTTAGCAACCTGTCCAACTCGCTCTCAATCTTCTCCCGCATCACATACGGCACAGCTCTGGCTTTGTGGTGCACTGGTCTGGCGTCCGGGGTGATGCGTATCACTATTTTGGTACCTTTGAACGTCCCGACGCCAGGTTGGAATAGTGACTCAAATTGCTGTAGGACCTGTGAGCATGAGCTTTGCTCCACAGATGACATGGCGTGCACATCCCCCCCCATTTCCAGTTCATCTCAGCTAACCAGCTCCTCCCCAACAGTGCGGGACCATTGCCCGGGACAATCCAGAGCGGCAGCCGGTTCACCGACCCATTGTGTGTGACCGCCAACATTGCACTGCCCAGCACTGGAATGATTTATTTGGTGTACGTCCGTAATTGTGTCTCAATGCGTTCTAGTTTGGGTCTGCTGGCTTTGAGTGGCCACAGCTTTTCGAATTGTTGAACACTCATGAGTGACTGGCTGGCCCCCGTGTCCAGCTCCATGCGTACAGGGATGCCGTTTAATAAAACTTTCATCATCATAGGTGGCGTTTTGGTATATGAGCTGTGAATGTTTGCCACATGAACCCGCTGAACTTCAGCATCCATTGATTTGCCTCGCAGACCCCTCATCTGGTTCATCCGCCTCGTATATTAGCCTGGTTACAGGCTTTCTGCACATTCTGGCTAAATGGCCACTGAGGTTACAATTTCTGCAGATGAACTGTTGAAACCTGCAAGTCCTGGCAGTATGTCTGCCCCCACACCTCCAGCATGAACTGAGATTCTCATTGTTGTGAACAAAAGAGTTGTTACCAGGCATTCCTCAACTGATTGTCCCTTTGACTGCTCTTGAGCACCTTGTTAGTGGGTGACAACGGCCCCATCCCGGGCCGCATTGTCCATTGAGGGGGGCGTAAATGTCCGTTCAGCCTGCCATTGTCTCTGTTGGAGACTTACTCTTGGGTCTATTGCTGCCTGGGGTGTCTCGAACTGCCCTTGCCTGCCTGCGGGGCTCTGTGTCACATTTATAAAATTGACTCCCTGATCTCCTGCCGCGTTGGAGGCAGAGTTGCGTGTGTGTATTATCTTGGTTTCCTCCTCCCCCGCCATAAAAGTCTGAGCCATCAACGCCACCGCTTCCAAAGTCAAGTCCTTGGTCTCGATTAATTTGCGTAAAATTCCCGCATGACCGATGCCCTCAATAAAGAAATCCCTGAGCATCTCCCCCCTGCAGGCGTCTGTGAACTTACAGAGGCTGGCCAAACGCCGGAGGTCCGCAACGAAGTCCGGTATGCTCTGTCCTTCCCGACGTTGGTGGGTATAGAATCTGTGTCGGGCCATGTGTGCGCTGCTCGCCGGTTTGAGGTGCTCCCCGATCAGTTTGTTGAGCTCTTCGAAGGTTTTGTCCGCCGGTTTCTCGGGTGCGAGCAGGTCTTTCATCAGCGCGTACGTACGTCCTCGGTCCACAGCTGGTCAGTAGATGAGCCCTTCGCTTGTCGGCCGCTGTGTCTCCCAGCCAGTCCTTCGTGACAAAACTCTGCTGGAGCCTCTCAATGAAATCGTCCCAGTCCTCACCAACACAGCACCGTTCCTCTGTGCTACCGGTGGCCATTCTCGTGGGTCGATGATTCCCGTTTCTCGTCGCCAAATGTAAAGTCCTTACACAATACCACAAATCCACACGAGGCACATTCTGCAGACAAGGTCACTCCATGACCTGAACCTTTATTCCCAGGACCAAGAAGTGATGACCCTGCGTGGGACCTCCCTTTATATACCTGGGTGACCAGGTGAGGAGTGTCTCCCACAAGTTCACCCCCTGTGGTCAAGGTGTGCATTGCTTAGGTGTATACAGTATTGCAGTGGTGTTACATAGAGGTTACATACATGACAGAGGTAGGTGGGAAAAGGGGGCACTTCGAACGCAGGGAGAGAGGACCAAAGTGGGGCAGGGAGATCTGCGGGGCCGCCTGAGAGGGCACCGGGTCCAGGCTCAAACGGCAAACGCAGCGAGCATGCTACGGGGAGCGCCTGGCCGGCTGGAGAGAAGCAGCGGGTTATCCAGAGGGTGATGGCTGGAGGAGGTCGCTGAGCTATGACGGGCAACGGTCACCAGAGGGAGCTGAGAGCGAGTGTCGGAAGCTTAACGTCACGATTAGTTCTTCACGGCCCAGCGTCCAGATAGACAGAGAGAGAAAGGGAGAGAGAGACAGACAGGGAGAGAGAGAGAGAAGGAGTGTGAGAGAGAGAGAGAGAGAAAGAGAGAGTGAGAGACAGAAAGAGAGGGAGATAGACAGAGACAGAAAGGGAGAGAGAGAGAGAGCCAGCGAGAGAGAGAGAGACAGAAAGGGAGAGAGAGAGACAGACAGGGAGAGAGAGAGAGAGAAAGAGAGAGAGTGAGAGTGAGAGAGAGAAAGAAAGGGAGATAGACAGAGACAGAAAGGGAGAGAGAGAGAGAGAGAGCCAGAGGGAGAGCGAGACAGACAGGGAGAGAGCGAGAGAGAGAGAGGGAGAGAGAGAGTGAGAGTGAGAGAGAGAAAGAGAGGGAGATAGACAGAGACAGAAAGGGAGAGAGAGAGAGAGAGCCAGAGCGAGAGAGAGAGAGAGAGAGAGAGAAAGAGAAGGAGATAAACAGAGACAAAGAGAGAGAGAGAGAGAGAGAGAGACCGAGAGAGTGAGAGACAGAGGACAGAAAGAAAGAGAGACAGAGAAAGAGAGAAAGAAAGTCAGGATGTCCAAAAGTATTTTGGAGTGCAGTCACTGCTGTAATGTAGGAACCGCAGCAGCCGATTTGCGCACAGCAAGCTCCCGCACACAGCGATGGGAGGCTGAGTGGATCTTTTGTTATTTTTTAGGGATGGTCAATAAGTGCCAGCGATGCCCACATCCTGTGAGTGAGAAGCTGGGCTCACACTGAGGGCCATTGGCCGCGGCAGCTCCGTGGTCCTCTGTCTCCACCTGGTGGACATTCCATGAGCAGCACCATGGAGCTGCCGAGCTCTCGTGGCCTGAAATTGGATCTCACTCTGTCTGTTTCACCGGCATAAAGTGGGCGGCACATGCTCATCCCACTGAGGGAGTGCAACACTGTGGGAGGGGCAGTACTGAGGGAGCGCAGCACTGTGGGAGGGGCAGTACTGAGGGAGCGCCGCACTGTCGGAGGGGCAGTACTGAGGGAGTGCCGCACTGTCGGAGGGGCAGTACTGAGGGAGCGCCGCACTGTCGGAGGGGCAGTACTGAGGGAGCGCCGCGCTGTCGGAGGGGCAGTACTGAGGGAGCGCCTCACTGTGGGAGGGGCAGTACTGAGGGAGCGCCGCACTGTCGGAGGGGCAGTACTGAGGGAGCGCCGCACTGTCGGAGGGGCAGTACTGAGGGAGCGCCGCACTGTCGGAGGGGCAGTACTGAGGGAGCGCCGCACTGTCAGAGGGGCAGTACAGAGGGAGCGCCGCACTGTCAGAGGGGCAGTACTGAGGGAGCGCCTCACTGTGGGAGGGGCAGTACTGAGGGAGCGCCGCGCTGTCGGAGGGGCAGTACTGAGGGAGCGCCTCGCTGTGGGAGGGGCAGTACTGAGGGAGCGCCTCACTGTGGGAGGGGCAGTACTGAGGGAGCGCCTCACTGTGGGAGGGGCAGTACTGAGGGAGCGCCTCACTGTGGGAGGGGCAGTACTGAGGGAGTGCCGCACTGTCGGAGGGGCAGTACTGAGGGAGCGCCGCACTGTGGGAGGGGCAGTACTGAGAGAGTGCCGCACTGTCGGAGGGGTAGTACTGAGGGAGTGCCGCACTGTGTGAGGGGCAGTACTGAGGGAGTGCCGCACTGTGTGAGGGGCAGTACTGAGGAAGCGCCGCACTGTCGGAGGGGCAGTACTGAGGGAGTGCCGCACTGTGTGAGGGGCAGTACTGAGGGAGTGCCGCACTGTCGGAGGGGCAGTACTGAGGGAGCGCCGCACTGTCGGAGGGGCAGTACTGAGGGAGTGCCGCACTGTCGGAGGGGCAGTACTGAGGGAAATAGATGGATGTTTGTTGGGTAAGGGTATTAAGGGTTACGGAACCAAGGCGGATAGATGGAGTTAAGATACAGATCAGCCGCAATCTCATCAAATGGCGGAACAGGCTCGAGGGGCTGAATAGCCGACTCCTATTCTTATCTTCCTTTGTTCCTGGACAATATTTATCGCACAAACACCATCTCTTTAAAAAAAACAGCTGATCGGGGTCATTTTCACGTTGCTGTGTGTGGGAGCTTGCTGTGCACAAATTGGCTGCTGCGTTTCCCACATTACAACAGTGAGCACACTCCAAAAGTACTTCATTGGCTGTAAAACACTTTGGGACATCCTGTGGTGGTGAAAGGCGCTATATAAATGCAAGTTCTTTTCCTTTAACCGGGGGTGTGCCAGATTCTGTACAGGAGGAGGCCATTTCGGCCCATCGTGTCCGCTCTGGCCGACCAAGAGCTACCCAGCCTAATCCCACTTCCCAGCTCTGGGTCCATAGCCCTGTAGGTTACGGCACTTCAAGTGCACATCCAGGTACTGTTTAAATGTAGTGAGGGTTTCTGTTGTGTATCTGTAAAGCATGCACTCCCATGTTCCGCCACCAGGGAGCTCACCCCCTGAAGTCCCAAGGGATCCCAGCATCCCTTGGGAGCACTGTATATAAGCCGGCCCCTAAGGCCTGTTCCTCACTCTGGAGTGTCTTATTAAAGACTGAGGTCACTGTCACTTTAACCTCCCTGTTTGCAGTCTCATCTGTGTTAGGAACACAATAACTGGCGACGAGAATACGAATCCAACGCAAAGATGTAGCAAACTGTGGGCACCCTGGAGAAGTTCTCGGAGGGTGAGGACTGGGAAGCCTATGTCGAACAGCTAGACCAGTACTTTGTAGCCAACGAGCTGGACGGAGAAGGAAGCGCTGCAAAAAGGAGAGAGTCCTCCTCACTGTCTGCGGGGCACCGACCTACAGCCTCATGAAGAATCTTCTGGCTCCGGTGAAACCCAGAGATAAGTCGAATGAGGAGCTGTGTACACTGGTTCAGAAGCATCTTAACCCGAGGGAGAGCGTGCTGATGGCGAGGTATCGGTTCTACACGTGTCAGCGATCTGAAGGTCAGGATGTGGCGAGCTGTGTCACCGAGCTAAGGCGACTTGCAGGACAATGTGAGTTTGATGGCTACCTGGAGCAAATGCTCAGAGACTTTTTGTACTGGGCATTGGCCACAAGACCATCCAATGAAAACTTTTGACTGTAGAGACACCGACCCTCAGTAAGGCCATTGCGATAGCACAGGCGTTTATGTCCACCAGTGATAACACCAAACAAATCTCTCAGCACACAAGTGCTAGCAATGTTCATAAATTAACTGGAAATGTGTTTGCGAGCAGAAATGTACAGGGCAGAAACCACGAGTCTGCAACTGCCAGCAGGCCTCAGGTGACCCAGATGACTCAGAGTCCGCAACAAAGAATGAATGCAAGGCAATTCACACCTTGTTGGCGTTGTGAGGGCTTCCATTCAGCCTATTCATGCCGCTGTGGAACCTGCTAACCACCACGTGGCAGAGGAAGATCGGTCCATGGTGGATCAAAGCAATTACGAGCCTCAGAGAGAGGAGGCAGATGCTGAAGTACACGGGGTGCACACATTTTCGACGAAATGTCCACCTATAATGCTAAATGTAACATTGAATGGCTTACATGTAACCTTGGAACTGGACACTGGCGCTAGCCAATCCATCATGAGTAAAAAAGATGTTTGAGAGACTGCTACAACAAGGCACTCAGACCAGCCCTGAGCCCCATCCACACGAAACTGAGAACGTACACCAAAGAGCTTATCACTGTCCTGGGCAGCGCCATGGTCAAGGTCACCTTCGAGGGCACGGTGCACGAACTGCCACTCTGGATTGTCCCAGGCGATGACCCCACACTGCTCGGAAGGAGCTTGCTGGGCAAAATCCGCTGGAACTGGGATGACATCCGAGCGCTATCACATGTCGATGAGGCCTCATGTTCTTAACAAATTTCCTTCCCTTTTCGTGCCAGGCATTGGAAACTTTTCCGGGGCGAAGGTGCGGATCCACTTGGTCCCAGAGGCACGGCCCATTCACCACAAGGCGCGAGCGGTACCTCACATGATGAGGGAGAGAGTGGAAATCGAGCTGGACAGGCTGCAACGCGAGGGCATCATCTCCCCAGTGGAATTCAGCGAGTGGGCCAGCCCGATTGTTCCAGTACTCAAAAGTGATGGCACGGTCAGGATTTGCGGCGATTATAAAGTAACTATTAATCGTTTCTCACTACAGGACCAATACCCGCTACCTAAGGCAGACGACCTATTTGAGACGCTGGTAGGAGGCAAGACGTTCACCAAGCTCGACCTGACTTCGGCCTACATGACGCAGGAGCTGGAGGAGTCCTCGAAGGGCCTCACCTGCATCAACACGCACAAGGGACTGTTCATCTACAACAGTTGCCCGTTTGGAATTCGGTCGGCTGCAGCGATCTTCCAGAGAAACGTGGAGAGCCTACTCAAGTCGGTACCATGCACGGTGGTTTTTCAGGACGACATATTGGTCACGGGTCGGGACACCGCCAAGCACCTACAAAACCTGGAGGAGGTCCTCCAGTGACTGGATCGCGTAGGGCTGCGGCTGAAGAGGTCGAAATGCGTCTTCATGGCAACAGGAGTAGAGTTTTTGGGGAGAAAGATCGCGGCGGATGGCATTCGACCCACAGACGCCAAGACAGAGGCTATCAGGAACACGCCCAGGCCACAGAACGTCACGGAGCTGCAGTCGTTCCTGGGACTCCTCAACTATTTTGGTAACTTCCTACCGAGGTTAAGCACCCTCTTGGAGCCCCTACATGTGTTATTGCGCAACGGTGAGAACTGGGTATGGGGAAAAAAACAAGTAATTGCTTTTGAGAAAGCCAGAAACATTTTATGCTCCAACAAGCTGCTTGTATTGTATAACCCGTGTAAAAGACTCGTGCTAGCATGTGATGCGTCGTCGTACGGAGTCGGGTGTGTATTACAACAAGCTAACGTTGCGGGGAAGTTGCAACCTGTCGCCTATGTTCCAGGAGCTTGTCTAAGGCCGAGAGGGCCTACAGCATGATTGAGAAAGAGGCATTAGCATGTGTGTTCGGGTAAAGAAAATGCATCAGTACCTGTTTGGCCTCGAATTTGAGCTGGAAACCGATCACAAGCCCCTCATATCCCTGTTCGCTGAAAACAAGGGGATAAATACTAATGCCTCAGCCCGCTTACAAAGGTGGGCACTCGCGCTATCAGCGTATAACTATACCATCCGCCACAGGCCAGACACCGAGAACTGTGCGGATGCTCTCAGTCGGCTACCATTGCCCACCACGGGGGTGGAAATGGCGCAGCCTGCAAACTTGTTGATGGTGGCGCAGCCCGCAGACTTGTTGATGGTCATGGAAGCGTTTGAAAATGATAAACCACCTGTCACGGCCCTCCAGATTAGAACTTGGACCAGCCAAGATCCTCTGCTGTCCCTAGTAAAAAACCTGTGTACTGCATGGGAGCTGGGCCAGCATCCCCGTTGAAATGCAAGAGCCAATCAAGCCGTTCCAGCGGCGAAAGGACGAGCTGTCCATTCAGGCAGACTGCCTGTTGTGGGGTAACCGCGTTGTGCTACCCAAAAAGGGCAGGGAGACGTTCATCTCGGATCTCCACAGCACACACCCGGGTATAGTAATGATGAAAGCGATAGCCAGATCCCACGTGTGGTGGCCCGGTATCGACTCTGACTTAGAGTCCTGTGTACGGCAATGCAGCGTGTGTGCTCAGTTGAGCAACGTGCCCAGAGAGGCACCACTAAGTTTGTGGTCCTGGCCCTCCAGACCATGGTCGAGGATCCATGTCGACTATGCGGGCCCGTTTCTCGGTAAAATGTTCCTTGTGGTGGTGGATGCTTTTTCAAAATGGATTGAATGTGAAATAATGTCGGGAAGCACCGCCACCGCCGCCATTGAAAGCCTGAGGGCCATGTTTGCCACCCACGGCCTGCCTGACATACTGGTCAGTGACAACGGGCCATGTTTCACCAGTGCCGAATTTAAAGCATTCATGACCCGCAATGGGATCAAACATGTCACCTCGGCCCCGTTTAAACCAGCCTCCAATGGGCAGGCAGAGCAGGCAGTACAAACCATCAAACAGAGCCTTAAACAAGTCACAGAAGGCTCACTCCAAACCCGCCTGTCCCGAGTACTGCTCAGCTACCGCACGAGACCCCACTCTCTCGCAGGGGTGCCCCCGGCTGAGCTACTCATGAAAAGGACACTTAAAACCAGACTCTCGCTGGTTCGCCCCAACCTGCATGATCAGGTAGAGAGCAGGCGGCAGCAACAAAATGTAAATGATGGTCGCGCCACTGTGTCACGGGAAATTGATCTGAATGACCCTGTGTATGTGCTAAACTATGGACATGGTCCCAAGTGGATCGCGGGCACGGTGATAGCTAAAGAAGGGAGTAGGGTGTTTGTAGTCAAACTAGACAATGGACAAATTTGCAGAAAGCACCTGGACCAAACGAGGCTGCGGTTCACAGACTGCCCTGAACAACCCACAGCACACACCACCTTTTTCAAGCCCACAACACAAACCCAAAGGATCAACGACACCACCCCGGACCAGGAAATCGAACCCATCACGCACAACAGCCCAGCAAGGCCAGGCTCACCCAGCAGCCCTGCAGGGCCAACAACACGCCAGCCCAGCGAGGGCACAGCCAACACACCAGAACAGACATTTGTACCGAGGCGGTCCACCAGGGAAAGAAAGGCTCCTGACCGCCTCACCTTGTATAAGAACATAAGAACATAAGAATTAGGAACAGGAGTAGGCCATCTAGCCCCTCGAGCCTGCTCCGCCATTCAACAAGATCACGGCTCCACTTACCTGCCCTCTCCCCGTAACCCTTAATTCCCTTATTGCTTAAAAATCTATCTATCTTTGACTTGAAAACATTCAATGAGCCAGTCTCAACTGCTTCCTTGGGCAGAGAATTCCACAGATTCACAACCCTCTGGGAGAAGAAATTCCTTCTCAACTCGGTTTTAAATTGGCTCCCCCGTATTTTGAGGCTGTGCCCCCTAGTTCTAGTCTTCCTTACCAGTGGAAACAACCTCTCTGCCTCTATCTTGTCTATCCCTTTCATTATTTTAAATGTTTCTATAAGATCACCCCTCATCCTTCTGAACTCCAACGAGTAAAGACCCAGTCTACTCAATCTATCATAAGGTAACCCCCTCATTTCTCGAATCAGCCTAGTGAATCGTCTCGTACCCCCTCCAAAGCTAGTATATCCTTCCTTAAGTAAGGTGACCAAAACTGCACGCAGTACTCCAGGTGCGGCCTCACCAATACCCTGTACAGTTGCAGCAGGACCTCCCTGCTTTTGTACTCCATCCCTCTCGCAATGAAGGCCAACATTCCATTCGCCTTCCTGATTACCTGCTGCACCTGCAAACTAACTTTTTGGGATTCATGCACAAGGACCCCCAGGTCCCTCTGCACCGCAGCATGTTGTAATTTCTCCCCATTCAAATAATATTCCCTTCTACTGTTTTTTTTCCCAAGGTGGATGACCTCACACTTTCCGACATTGTATTCCATCTGCCAAACCTTAGCCCATTCGCTTAACCTATCCAAATCTCTTTGCAGCCTCTCTGTGTCCTCTACACAACCTGCTTTCCCACTAATCTTTGTGTCATCTGCAAATTTTGTGGCACTACAATCTGTCCCCTCTTCCAGGTCATCTATCTATATTGTTAACAGTTGAGGTCCCAGCACCGATCCCTGTGGCACACCACTAACCACTGATTTCCAACTGGAAAAGGACCCATTTATCCCAACTCTCTGCTTTCTGTTCGCCAGCCAATTCTCTATCCATGCTAATACATTTCCTCTGACTCCAAGTACCTTTATCTTCTGCAGTAATCTTTTGTGTGGCACCTTATCGAATGCCTTTTGGAAATCTAAATACACCACATCCATCGGTACACCTCTATCCACCATGCTCGTTTTATCCTCAAAAAATTCCAGTAAATTAGTTAAACATGATTTCCGTTTCATGAATCCATGTTGCGTCTGCTTGATTGCACTATTCCTATCCAGATGTCCCGCTATTTCTTCCTTAATGATAGTTTCAAGCATTTTCCCCACTACAGATGTTAAACTAACCGGCCTATAGTTACCTGCCTTTTGTCTGCCCCCTTTTTTAAACAGAGGCGTTACATTAGCTGCTTTCCAATCCGCTGGTACCTCCCCAGAGTCCAGAGAATTTTGGTAGATTATAACGCCATTTAATACCCTGGGATGCATTTCATCAGGACCAGGGGACTTGTCTACCTTGAGTCCCATTAGCCTGTCCAGCACTACCCCCCTAGTGATAGTGATTGTCTCAAGGTCCTCCCTTCCCACATTCCTATGACCAGCAATTTTTGGCATGGTTTTTGTGTCTTCCACTGTGAAGACGGAAGCAAAATAATTGTTTAAGGTCTCAGCCATTTCCACATTTCCCATTATTAAATCCCCCTTCTCATCTTCTAAGGGACCAACATTTACTTTAGTCACTCTTTTCCGTTTTATATATCTGTAAAAGCTTTTACTATCTGTTTTTATGTTTTGCACAAGTTTACTTTCGTAATCTATCTTTCCTTTCTTTATTGCTTTCTTAGTCATTCTTTGCTGTTGCTTAAAATGTTCCCAATCCTCTAGTTTCCCACTAACCTTGGCCACCTTAATACGCATTGGTCTTTGATTTGATACTCTCCTTTATTTCCTTGGTTATCCACGGCTGGTTATCCCCTCTCTTGCCGCCCTTCTTTTTCACTTGTAAATAGTTTTCACTTTGACTTTAGGGTGAGAGTGATGTTGTGTATCTGTAAAGCATGCACTCCCATGTTCCGCCACCAGGGAGCGCATCCCCTGAAGTCCCAAGGGATCCCAGTATCCCTATATACAAGCCGGCCCCTAAGGCCTGTTCCTCACTCTGGAATGTCTTAATAAAGACTGAGGTCACTGTTACTTTAACCTCCCTGTGTGCAGCCTCATCTGTGTTAGGAACACAATAGATTCTGCCTCTACCACTCTTTCAGGCAGTGAGTTCCAGACCCCCACCACCCTCTGGGTGAAGACATTTCCCTCAAATCCCCTTCATTGCAAAGGGAATGGAGTATAAAAGCAGGGAAGTCTTGCTCCAGTTATACAGGGTATTGGTGAGGCCACACCTGGAGTACTGCGTGCAGTTTTGGTTTCCGTATTTACGAAAGGATACACTTGCTTTGGAGGCAGTTCAGAGAAGGTTCACTCGGTTGATTCCGGAGATGAGGGGGTTGACTTATGAGGAAAGGTTGAGTAGGTTGGACTTCTATTTATTGGAATTCAGAAGAATGAGAGGTGATCTTATCGAAACGTATAAGATTATGAGGGGGCTTGACAAGGTGGATGCAGAGAGGATGTTTCCACTGATGGGGGAGACTAGAACTAGGGGGCATGGTCTTAGAATAAGGGGCCGCCCATTTAAAACTGAGATGAGGAGGAATTTCTTCTCTCAGAGGGTTGTAAATCTGTGGAATTCTCTGCCTCAGAGAGCTGTGGAGGCTGGGACATTGAATATATTTAAGACAGAGATAGACAGTTTCTTAACCGATAAGGGAATAAGGGGGCGGGCAGGGAAGTGGAGCTGAGTCCATGATCGGATCAGCCATGATGGTATTAAATGGCGGAGCAGGCTCGAGGGGCCGTATGGCCGACTCCTGCTCCTATTTCTTATGTTCTTAAACCTCCCCCTCAATTACTTTAAATCTCTGCCCCCTGGTTGTTGACCCCTCTGCTCAGGGGAAACAGGTCCGTCCTATCCAGTCTATCCAGGCCACTCGTAATTTTATACGCCTCAATCAGGTCTCCCCTCAGCCTCCTCTGTTCCAAAGAAAACAACCCCAGCCTATCCAATCTTTCCCCATCGCTAAAATTCCCCAGTCCTGGCAACATCCTGGTAAATCTCCTCTGTACCCTCTCCAATGCAACATCCTGGTAAATCTCCTCTGTACCCTCTCCAGTGCAACATCCTGGTAAATCTCCTCTGTACCCTCTCCAGTGCAACATCCTGGTAAATCTCCTCTGTACCCTCTCTAGTGCAACATCCTGGTAAATCTCCTCTGTACCCTCTCCAGTGCAACATCCTGGTAAATCTCCTCTGTACCCTCTCCAATGCAACATCCTGGTAAATCTCCTCTGTACCCTCTCCAGTGCAACATCCTGGTAAATCTCCTCTGTACCCTCTCCAGTGCAACATCCTGGTAAATCTCCTCTGTACCCTCTCCAGTGCAACATCCTGGTAAATCTCCTCTGTACCCTCTCCAGTGCAACATCCTGGTAAATCTCCTCTGTACCCTCTCCAGTGCGACATCCTGGTAAATCTCCTCTGTACCCTCTCCAGTGCGACATCCTGGTAAATCTCCTCTGTACCCTCTCCAGTGCGACATCCTGGTAAATCTCCTCTGTACCCTCTCCAGTGCAACATCCTGGTAAATCTCCTCTGTACCCTCTCCAGTGCAACATCCTGGTAAATCTCCTCTGTACCCTCTCCAGTGCAACATCCTGGTAAATCTCCTCTGTACCCTCTCCAATGCAACATCCTGGTAAATCTCCTCTGCACCCTCTCCAGTGCAACATCCTGGTAAATCTCCTCTGTACCCTCTCTAGAGCAACATCCTGGTAAATCTCCTCTGTACCCTCTCCAGTGCAACATCCTGGTAAATCTCCTCTGTACCCTC
Organism: Pristiophorus japonicus; assembly: GCF_044704955.1. Taxonomy (NCBI): domain Eukaryota; kingdom Metazoa; phylum Chordata; class Chondrichthyes; family Pristiophoridae; genus Pristiophorus; species Pristiophorus japonicus. Next base: position 2,224,308 of record NC_092003.1, read on the forward strand.
TCTAGAGCAACATCCTGGTAAATCTCCTCTGTACCCTCTCCAGTGCAACATCCTGGTAAATCTTTTCTGCACCCTCTCCAGTGCAACATCCTGGTCAATCTCCTCTGTACCCTCTCCAGTGCAACATCCTAGTAAATCTCCTCTGTACCCTCTCTAGTGCAACATCCTGGTAAATCTCCTCTGTACCCTCTCCAGTGCAACATCCTGGTAAATCTCCTCTGTACCCTCTCCAGTGCAATCACATCCTTCCTGTAATGTGGTGACCAGAACTGCTCGCAGTACTCCAGCTGTGGCCTAACTAGTGTTTTATACAGTTCAAGCATAACCTCCCTGCTCTTGTATTCTATGCCTCGGCTAATAAAGGCAAGTATTCCGTATGCCTTCTTAACCACTTTATCTCCCTGGCCTGTTACCTTCAGGGATCTGGACCTGCACTCCAAGGCCCCTTTGTTCCTCTAAACTTCTCAGTGTCCTACCATTTAATGTGTATTCCCTCGCCTTGTTAGACCTCCCCAAATGCATTACCTCACACTTCTCTGGATCAAATTCCATTTGCCTTTATTCTGCCCACCTGACCAGTCCATCGATATCTTCCTGCAGTCCACAGCTTTCTTCATTATCAACCCTGATACATCCTTACTACACAGTATAAATGCACACGAGGCCCACGCTTGAGAGAAGGTCAGTCTGTGACCTGTCCTTTATTCCTTAGCACTCAAGTGATGAAGGTGGGTGGAGCTTCCCCTTTTGTACCTGAAGGTCCAGGTTAGGAGTGTCTCCCACCTAGTGGTCATTGTTCTCACGGTGTACAACTTAGATCAGTTTATACATGGGTTACAATGCTGGTTGAATACATGACATCACCTCCCCCCCCAAAGTCTTATTGGGATCACAGGTTGAGTCTCTCTGGTGGTTTACGCTCCCTTGTAGAGCGCCTGAGTTGGGGCTCCGGTTGTTGGGCGCTGGCCTGAGTGTCTGCTGTTTGCGGTGCCTCAGGCCTGTCCGGACTGTCCACAGTGACTGGGCTCTCCTCCCTTTGGTTCCTGTGTTCGGTCACCTGTGGTGGAGTGAACTCTACATCGTGTTCTTCCTCTGCTTCTTCTATGGGGTTGCTGAACCTCCTTTTTGTTTGATCCACATGTTTGCGGCAGATTTGTCCATTGGTGAGTTTTACTACCAGAATCCTATTTCCCTCTTTGGCAATCACAGTGCCTGTGAGCCATTTGGGCCCTGCAGCGTAGTTGAGGACAAAAACAGGATAATTTACATCAATACATCGCGCCCTCGCATTCCTGTCATGGTAGTCATATTGTGGCTAGCGCCTGCTCTCGACAATTTCTTTCATGGTGGGGTGTATAAGGGATAACCGGGTTTTGAGCGTCCTTTTCATTAGCAGCTCTGCGGGTGGAACCCCTGTGAGCGAGTGTGGTCGGGATCTATAGGCCAACAGGAGACGTGATAAGTGGCTTTGTAGGGAACCTCCTTGGAATCTGAGCATCCCCTGTTTGATTATCTGCACTGCTCGTTCTGCCTGGCCGTTTGAGGCCGGCTTGAACGGTGCCGTTCTAACATGGTTAATTCCATTGCCTGCCATGAAGTCCTGGAATTCAGTGCTTGTGAAGCACGGGCCATTGTCGCTGACCAAGACATCCGGTAGACCGTGGGCGGTGAACATTGCCCGTAGACTTTCTACCGTGGCAGAGGATGTGCTTGAATTTAAAATGTCACACTCGATCCATTCGGAGTAGGCGTCTACTACAACCAAAAATATTTTCCCCATGAAAGGACCTGCATAGTCCACATGGATGCGTGACCAAGGCTTGGTGGGCCATGGCCAGGGGCTAAGGGGGGCTTCCCTGGGCGCATGGCCCAGCTGGGCACACGTGTTGCACCGCGAACACAAAGTTCCAGATCTGCGTCTATCCCTGGCCACCAAACGTGTGACCTGGCAATTGCCTTCATCGTGACAATGCCCGGGTGCCCATTGTGGAGTTCTCTGATGAACACCTCTCTGCCCATCTGGGGCATGACTACTCGGTTTCCCCACAGTAGGCAATCGGCCTGAATCGAGAGTTCATCCTTGCGCCTGTGAAATGGTTTAAATTCCTCAGGGCATGCCCTGTACGTGGCTGCCCAGTCCCCATTCAGGACACATTTCTTGACTAGAGACAATAGCGGGTCTCTATTTGTCCAGACTTTAATCTGACGGGCTGTCACGGGTGAGCCTTCGCTTCCGAAAGCTTCAACAGCCATGACCATCTCAGCATCATCCTCGGTAGCCCCCTCAGTGGTAGCTAGTGGGAGCCTGCTGAGTGCATCGGCACAGTTTTCAGTGCCCGGTCTGTGCCGAATTGTGTAGTCATAGGCAGCTAACGTGAGTGCCCACCTCTGTATGCGGGCCGATGCGTTTGCATTTATGGCCTTGTTGTCGGCCAAAAGGAACGTTAGGGGTTTGTGATCTGTTTCCAGCTCAAATTTCCTGCCAAACAGGTACTGGTGCATTTTTTTCTTACAGCATATGCACATGCGAGCGCCTCCTTTTCTACCATCCCGTAGCCCCTTTCTGCCTGGGACAGACTCCTGGAGGCATAAGCTACCGGCTGTAACTGACCCTTGGCATTGACATGCTGCAACACACACCCGACACCATAGGACGACGCATCGCCCATTAACACAAGTTTCTTACATGGGTCATATAGCATTAACAGATTGTTGGAACATAACAAATTGCGTGCTCTATTAAAAGCCCTTTCCTGGCTGTCCCCCCAGACCCATTCGCGACCTTTGCGTAGGAGCACGTGTAGCGGCTCTAGCAGCGTGCTTAATTTGGGAAGAAAGTTACCAAAATAGTTCAGGAGCCCCAGGAACGAACGCAGCTCCGTCGTGTTACGGGGTCTGGGTGCTCTCTGGATCGCTTCCGTCTTGGATGCAGTAGGGCTGATCCCGTCTGCTGCTACCCTCATCCCCAGGAATTCTACCTCTGGAGCTAGGAAGACGCACTTCGCCTTTTTCAGTCGCAGACCTACCCGGTCCAGTCTGCGTAGCACCTCCTCCAGGTTGTGGAGGTGTTCTTCAGTATCGTAACCCGTGATGAGGATGTCGTCTTGAAAAACCACCGTCCCTGGAATCGACTTGAGGAGGCTTTCTATATTTCGTTGGAAGATCGCGGCGGCCGAGCGAATCCCGAACGGACATCTGTTGTACTCAAACATCCCCTTGTGTGTCGTGATGGTGGTCAGCTTCTTCGACTCACTCGCCAGCTCCTGGGTCATGTAAGCTGAGGTCAGGTCCAATTTGGAAAAAAGTTTGCCACTGGATAGCGTCACAAAGAGGTCCTCCACTCTCGGGAGCGGGTACTGGTCTTGGAGTGACACCCGATTGATGGTGGCCTTGTAATCACCACATATCCTGACCGACCCATCCGCCTTGAGCACCGGCACAATCGGGCTCGCCCAGTCACTGAATTCGACTGGCGAGATGATGCCTTCCCTCAGCAGGCGGTCCAATTCACCTTCTATCTTTTCCCGCATCATGTACGGCACCGCTCTGGCCTTGTGGTGTACTGGCCTGGTGTCCGGGTTTATGTGAATCATGACCTTGGCCCCCATGAAAGTGCCAATGCCGGGTTGAAATAATGAGTCAAATGTGTCCAGGACCTGTGAGCATGATACTCGCTCCACAGAGGAAATTGCATTGACATCGCCCCATTTCCAGTTCATGACAGCAAGCCAACTCCTCCCCAGTAGTGCGGGACCGTCCCCTGGGACAATCCAGAGTGGCAACCTGTTCTCCGAATCTTTGTGGGTCACGACTACCGTGGCGCTGCCTAGCACCGGAATGATCTGCTTTGTGTAAGTCCGTAGCTGTGCGTCAATCGGCGATAATGTTGGCCTCCTGACCTTGGACGCCCACAACTTTTCGAACTGTTTGATACTCATCAGGGACTGGCTGGCCCCCGTGTCTAACTCCATTGATACTGGGATGCCATTGAGGAGCACTTTCATCATTATCGGTGGAGTCCTGGTGTATGAACTGTATACGTGCTCCACATGAACTCGCTGAACTTCAGCTTCCAGCGATTTCCCCCAGTGTCCATTTCTGCAATTTCTGCAGGTATTTTGCTCATCTCTGCAAACTCCGGCTGAATGTGTGCCTCCACGCCTCCAGCATGAGTTGCGGTTTGAAACAAAAGGTCCCTTGCCAGTCGATCGTCCCTGACTGCCCCTGTTATTGTCCTTGAGTGCACCATTAACAGGTGTTGATGGCCCCATTACTGGCCGCATTGTCCCTTGCAATGGCGTGAATCACCGTTCAGCTTGCCATTGTCTCTGTCGAACTCCCCCTCTGGGTTCGACTATATGTTGGGGCATGCCCGATTGCCCTTGTCTGCCTGGAGAACTGTGTGCTGCTTTAACAATGTTGAATCTCTGTCCCAACCATTCCTTAACACAGTACCTCTCGTCTGTTCTGCTAGTGGCCATGCTCGCGTGGTTTAAATCCCAGTTTCTCGTCGCCATTGATACGTCCTTACTGTACAGTATAAATGCACACGAGGCCCATGCTTGAGAGAAGGTCAGTCTGTGACCTGTCCTTTATTCCTTAGCACTCAAGTGATGAAGGTGGGTGGAGCTTCCCCTTTTGTACCTGAAGGTCCAGGTTAGGAGTGTCTCCCACCTAGTGGTCAGTGTTCTCACAGTGTACAACTTAGGTCAGTTTATACATGGGTTACAATACTGGATGAATACATGACAAACCCCACGGCCAATTTTAATGTCATCTGCAAACTTCTTAATCATACCCCCTATGTTCAAGTCTCAATCATTGATATATACCACTTGTGCCGGGAGACCAGAACTGGGGGCCACCAATATCAGACAGTCACTGATAAACCCAATGGGGAATTCAGGAGAAACTTCTTTACCCAGAGAGCGGTGAGAATGTGGAACTCGCTGCCCCAGGGAGGGGTTGAGGTGAATAGTATCGATGTATTTAAGGGGAGGCTGGATAAACACACGGGGGAGAGAGGGATAGAAGGATGGGGTGATGGGGGGAGATGGAGAGGGGTGGGAGGGGGAGTGTGGGGCATAAACCCCGGCACGGAGCGGTGGAGCATAAACCCCGGCACGGAGCGGTGGGACATAAACCCCGGCACGGAGCGGTGGGGCACAAACCCCAGCACGGAGCGGTGGGACATAAACCCCGGCACGGAGCGGTGGGACATAAACCCCGGCACGGAGCGGTGGGGCATAAACCCCGGCACGGAGCGGTGGGGCATAAACCCCGGCACGGAGCGGTGGGACATAAACCCCGGCACGGAGCGGTGGAGCATAAACCCCGGCATGGAGCGGTGGAACATAAACCCCGGCACGGAGCGGTGGAGCATAAACCCCGGCACGGAGCGGTGGGACATAAACCCCGGCACGGAGCGGTGGGGCATAAACCCCGGCACGGAGCGGTGGGGCATAAACCCCAGCACGGAGCGGTGGGACATAAACCCCGGCACGGAGCGGTGGGGCATAAACCCCGGCACGGAGCGGTGGGGCATAAACCCCGGCACGGAGCGGTGGGGCATAAACCCCGGCACGGAGCGGTGGGACATAAACCCCGGCACGGAGCGGTGGGGCCCAGTGGCCTGTGTCTGTGCTGTACGTTCAATGTAACAGCACTGTGGGAGCACCTTCACCACACGGATTGCGGCGGTTCAAGAAGGCGGCTCACCACCACCTCCTCAGGGGCGATTAGGGAGGGGCAATAACTGCCTGCCTTGCCAGCGACGCCCACGAGAATGATTTGAAAGAGAACGGGGAGGGTACCAGTGTGACGGGAGTGCGCTGTCTCTGCGCTGGGCGGGAGGAGCAGCGTTCCACACTCGGTGGGCGAGAGGCGAGGGAAAGACTGACAGTGAAACTATAACGTGACGAGTGGGGCAAATATATAAACGTAGATGTTCTGGCCCTTTGAAATATTAACTCCTCCTCCTCGGCTAAACTGCATCAACAGGTTTTAAATATGCCACGTAATCTATGCCCATCGACTGCACATAATTACAGTACAGACACGCATATTAGGGCGGACAGACTTCATTCCTGTCACAGCTGGTGCAAATTTCCCGAAATGCCAAGTTTGAACAGGATCCCAAGCCGGGTTCACCTGAAATAATTCCAGGGAGCTCCGTACTGCGCTGTCGGAGGGGCAGTACTGAGGGAGCGCCATACTGCGCTGTTGGAGGGGCAGTACTGAGGTAACGCCGTACTGCGCTGTCGGAGGGGCAGTACTGAGGGAGCACCGCACTGTCGGAGGGGCAGTACTGAGGGAGCGCCGTACTGCGCTGTCGGAGGGACAGTACTGAGGGAGCGCCGTACTGTGCTGTCGGAGGGGCAGTACTGAGGGAGCACCGCACTGTCGGAGGGGCAGTACTGAGGGAGCGCCGTACTGTGCTGTCGGAGGGGCAGTACTGAGGGAGCGCCGTACTGCGCTGTCGGAGGGACAGTACTGAGGTAACGCCGTACTGTGCTGTCGGAGGGGCGGTACTGAGGGAGCGCCGTACTGCGCTGTTGGAGGGGCAGTACTGAGGTAACGCCGTACTGCGCTGTCGGAGGGACAGTACTGAGGTAACGCCGTACTGCGCTGTTGGAGGGGCAGTACTGAGGTAACGCCGTACTGTGCTGTCGGAGGGGCGGTACTGAGGGAGCGCCGTACTGTGCTGTCGGAGGGGCAGTACTGAGGGAGCGCCGTACTGCGCTGTCGGAGGGGCGGTAGAAACATAGAAACATAGAAAATAGGTGCAGGAGTAGGCCATTCGGCCCTTCTAGCCTGCACCGCCATTCAATGAGTTCATGGCTGAACATGCAACTTCAGTACCCCATTCCTGCTTTCTCGCCATACCCCTTGATCCCCCGAGTAGTAAGGACTTCATCTAACTCCCTTTTGAATATATTTAGTGAATTCGCCTCAACAACTTTCTGTGGTAGAGAATTCCACAGGTTCACCACTCTCTGGGTGAAGAAGTTTCTCCTCATCTCGGTCCTAAATGGCTTACCCCTTATCCTCAGACTGTGACCCCTGGTTCTGGACTTCCCCAACATTGGGAACATTCTTCCTGCATCTAACCTGTCTGAACCCGTCAGAATTTTAAATGTTTCTATGAGGTCCCCTCTCATTCTTCTGAACTCCAGTGAATACAAGCCCAGTTGATCCAGTCTTTCTTGATAGGTCAGTCCCGCCATCCCGGGAATCAGTCTGGTGAACCTTCGCTGCACTCCCTCAATAGCAAGAATGTCCTTCCTCAGATTAGGAGACCAAAACTGTACACAATACTCCAGGTGTGGCCTCACCAAGGCCCTGTACAACTGTAGCAACACCTCCCTGCCCCTGTACTCAAATCCCCTCGCTATGAAGGCCAACATGCCATTTGCTTTCTTAACCGCCTGCTGTACCTGCATGCCAACCTTCAATGACTGATGTACCATGACACCCAGGTCTCGTTGCACCTCCCATTTCCCTAATCTGTCACCATTCAGATAATAGTCTGTCTCTCTGTTTTTACCACCAAAGTGGATAACCTCACATTTATCCACATTATACTTCATCTGCCATGCATTTGCCCACTCACCTAACCTATCCAAGTCGCTCTGCAGCCTCATAGCATCCTCCTCGCAGCTCACACTGCCACCCAACTTAGTGTCATCCGCAAATTTGGAGATACTACATTTAATCCCCTCGTCTAAATCATTAATATACAGTGTAAACAGCTGGGGCCCCAGCACAGAACCTTGCGGTACCCCACTAGTCACTGCCTGCCATTCTGAAAAGTCCCCATTTACTCCTACTCTTTGCTTCCTGTCTGACAACCAGTTCTCAATCCATGTCAGCACACCAACCCCAATCCCATGTGCTTTAACTTTGCACATTAATCTCTTGTGTGGGACCTTGTCGAAAGCCTTCTGAAAGTCCAAATATACCACATCAACTGGTTCTCCCTTGTCCACTCTACTAGAAACATCCTCAAAAAATTCCAGAAGATTTGTCAAGCATGATTTCCCTTTCACAAATCCATGCTGACTTGGACCTATCATATCACCTCTTTCCAAATGCACTGCTATAACATCCTTAATAATTGATTCCATCATTTTACCCACTACCGATGTCAGGCTGACCGGTCTATAATTCCCTGTTTTCTCTCTCCCTCCTTTTTTAAAAAGTGGGGTTACATTGGCTACCCTCCACTCCATAGGAACTGATCCAGAGTCAATGGAATGTTGGAAAATGACTGTTAATGCATCCACTATTTCCAAGTACTCTGGGATGCAGTCCATCAGGCCCTGGGGATTTATCGGCCTTCAATCCCATCAATTTCCCCAACACAATTTCCCGACTAATAAGGATTTCCCTCAGTTCCTCCTCCTTATTAGACCCTCCGACCCCTTTTATATCCGGAAGGTTGTTTGTGTCCTCCTCAGTGAATACCGAACCAAAGTACTTGTTCAATTGGTCCGCCATTTCTTTGTTTCCCGTTATGACTTCCCCTGATTCTGACTGCAGGGGACCTACGTTTGTCTTTACTAACCTTTTTCTCTTTACATATCTATAGACACTTTTGCAATCCGTCTTAATGTTCCCTGCAAGCTTCTTCTCGTACTCCATTTTCCCTGCCCTAATCAAACCCTTTGTCCTCCTCTGCTGAGTTCTAAATTTCTCCCAGTCCCCGGGTTCTCTGCTATTTCTGGCCAATTTGTATGCCACTTCCTTGGCTTTAATGCTATCCCTGATTTCCCTTGATAGCCACGGTTGAGCCACCTTCCCTTTTTTATTTTTACGCCAGACAGGAATGTACAATTGTTGTAGTTCATCCATGCGGTCTCTAAATGTCTGCCATTGCCCATCCACAGTCAACCCCTTCAGTATCATTCGCCAATCTATCCTAGCCAATTCACGCCTCATACCTTCAAAGTTACCCTTCTTTAAGTTCTGGACCATGGTCTCTGAATTAACTGTTTCATTCTCCATCCTAATGCAGAATTCCACCATATTATGGTCACTCTTCCCCAAGGGGTCTCGCACAACGAGATTGCTAATTAATCCTCTCATTACACAACACCCAGTCTAAGATGGCCTCCCCCCTAGTTGGTTCCTCGACATATTGGTCTAGAAAACCATCCCTTATGGACTCCAGGAAATCCTCCTCCACCGTATTGCTTCCAGTTTGGTTAACCCAATCTATGTGCATATTAAAGTCACCCATTATAACTGCTGCACCTTTATTGCATGCACCCCTAATTTCATGTTTGATGCCCTCCCCAACATCACTACTACTGTTTGGAGGTCTGTACACGACTCCCACTAACGTTTTTTGCCCTTTGGTGTTCTGCAGCTCTACCCATATAGATTCCACATCATCCAAGCTAATGTCCTTCCGAACTATTGCCTTAATTTCCTCCTTAACCAGCAATGCTACCCCACCTCCTTATCCTTTTATTCTATCTTTCCTGAATGTTGAATACCCCTGGATGTTGAGGGAGTGCCGCACTGCGCTGTCGGAGGGGCAGTACTGAGGGAGCGCCATATTGCGCTGTCGGAGGGGCAGTACTGAGCGAGCGCTGCACTGTCGGAGGGGCGGTACTGAGGGAGCACCGCACTGTCGGAGGGGCGGTACTGAGGGAGCACCGCACTGTCGGAGGGGCGGTACTGAGGGAGCTCTGCACTGTCGGAGGGGCGGTACTGAGGGAGCGCCGCACTGTCGGAGGGGCAGTACTGAGGGAGTGCCGTACTGCGCTGTCAGAGGGGCAGTACTGAGGGAGCGCCATACTGCGCTGTCGGAGGGGCAGTACTGAGCGAGCGCCGCACTGTCGGAGGGGCGGTACTGAGGGAGCACTGCACTGTCGGAGGGGCGGTACTGAGGGAGCGCCGCACTGTCGGAGGGAAAGTACTGAGGGAGCGCCGCACTGTCGGAGGGGCAGTACTGAGGGAGCGCCGCACTGTCGGAGGGGCAGTACTGAGGGAGCGCCGCACTGTCGGAGGGGCAGTACTGAGGGAGCGCCGCACTGTCGGAGGGGCAGTACTGAGGGAGCGCCGCACTGTCGGAGGGGCAGTACTGAGGGAGTGCCGCACTGTTGGAGGGGCGGTACTGAGGGTGCGTTGCACTTTAGGAGATACTTTTGGACGAGACGTTAAACCGAGGCCCCGTCTGCCCCCTCAGGTGGCTGGGATATTAAAGGGTTTGGGGAGCGAATGGGAGAGTGGGAATAGACTGGGTGCTGCGTGAATATAAATCTTTTTGTAAACAAAGGCAGAAGGGAGACAGAGAAGGTGGGAGGTTACACAAGGCCAGCTCACGTTATATTAACGATAAATCTGATTATGTAGCACACGGTTCCCGACAATCTGATACACAGATAGACCACACACACACACGGATATATTACGTTCGAAATTCAACCACAATTCGACCATCTTAGAACTGAATTTCTAGCTGATTCCATATGTCCATAAAAGTATCTGTTGTACAATTGAAAATAGGATCACAAAGTGAATAAACAGTCAAATCCCCCCAGGCACCTTGTTGAGATCGCCGCTACACAAGTACGATATAGGGTGTGGAGAATGTGGGGAATGTGGGGAGGGGGAGGATGGCCAGTGGGGATCTATCTCACGCGACGGGGAAGGATAGTCACTGGCTTAGATCCCAGCAATGGACTTCGAAACAGAAAGTTAAATGGGGTCAGGAGAGAGTTAGATGGGCTGGTGGTGGGAGAGAGGGGTGGGGGAGATGGGAGAAGGTGGGTGAGTTTGTCGAGGGGCAAAATACAAAATAATTGTAAAAGCGATCCAAAGGAAACAGCCAGTGCTCCTGCTGCAGGTGCCGCCTTCCATGGCCGGATATCCTGCTTCGCAAGATCCTGCAAATCCCCTGGGAGGACAGACGCACCAACGTTAGCGTCCTCGACCAGGCCCAACATCCCCAGCATCGAAGCACTGACCACACTCGACCAGCTCCGCTGGGCAGGGCCACATTGTCCGCATGTCCCCCAGACACGAGACTCCCAAAGCAAGCGCTCTACTCGGAACTCCTTCACGGCAAACGAGCCAAAAGGTGGGCCAGAGGAAACGTTACAAGGGGACCACCCTCAAAGCCTCCCTGATAAAGTGCAACATCCCCCACCGACACCTGGGAGTCCCTGGGCCCAAAGACCAGTCCGCCCTAAGTGGAGGAAGTGCATCCGGGAGGGCGCTGTGCACCTCGAGTCTCGTCGCCGAGAGCGTGCAGAAACCAAGCGCAGGCAGCGGAAGGAGCGTGCGGCAAACCAGTCCCACCCTCCCCTTCCCTCAACCACTGTCTGTCCCACCTGTGACAGGGACTGTGGCTCTCGTATTGGGCTGTTCAGCCACCTAAGGACTCGTGTTAAGAGTGGAAGCAAGTCTTCCTCGATTCCGAGGGACTGCCCGTGATGGTGATGGATGATTCTGCTCACACACGCTGATTGGTCCCGCCCTGTTCCAGTCCTGGGCCAGTCAGCTGTGGACTTGAAATTAACCAGCAATATTTGAAATTTCTTTGTGGCGAGGACGGGCGCAGGTTCGGGACCAGGACCAGAGCTGGAGATTTTAAGATTCTTCTTTTTAAAAAACCAACTTTGTTTTTAAAAACTATAACTCAGGTAAGGGATGCGGAGGCTGTGATAAACTGGAAACCTTGTATCGCACAGAGAGAAACTAACTGTGTCACTGTATCCAGGCTTGTTAGAAGGGTAACATATTTCAAAGGTGCAGCGACCTGGTTTTAATTGTCTGCATTTGAGCAAAGTTTGCAACTGAGCGTTGGACAAATCTGCATCTTGTTTATTCCTGTGTTGAAATGTGACTCTTGACAACTTGTTCCGGGCTTAACTGTTGCCGTTTTTAGGCGCGAATTGAAATTGCATTATTGGCGGGAACTTGACTAATTTGGACCATTTCATTTCCTCCTCTGCCCGTAAGCTCAGTTCATCAAAGTTCCTGGTTTGCTTCGGGGGGGGGGGGGGGGAAGAGTTTGATGGTCTGAGCTTGTTAAATGCGAATTATATTCTTTGTGCAGACAGGGGAGATTGTAAAGACGTCTTGCTGCAGTTATACAGGGGTCCTGGTGAGACCACACCTGGAGTATTGTGCACAGTTTGGGTCTGCTTACCTAAGGAAGGATATACTGGCCATAGAGGGAGTGCAGCGAAGGTTCACCAGACTGATTCCTGGGATGGAGGGATTGTCCTATGAGGAGAGATTGAGCAGACTGGGCCGATATTCTCTGGAGTTTAGAAGAATGAGAGGGTGATCCCATTGAAACACACACAATACTTACAGGGCTTGACAGGGTAGATGCAGGGAGGGTGTTTCCCCCCGGGGCTGGGGAGTCTAGAACCAGGGCTCACACAGTCTCAGGATAAGGGCTCGGCCATTTAGGACTGAGATGAGGAGGAATTTCTTCACTCAGAGGGGGGTGAATCTTTGGAATTTCTCTGCCCCAGAGGGCCGTGGAGGCTCCGTCTTTGAGTATGGCTGCCTGCTGCTCCTATTTCTTATGTTCTATTTGGGGGGGCTGGGACTAACCATGTCTTTACCACCGGCACACTTCCCTCCGCTCCTGAACCTGCTGACCCCTGCACCCAGTATAGGAGAGACGTGATTATAATCGGGGTGCTCAAGAGGGCAGAATTAGAGGAGCGCAGACATCTTGTGGGGCTGGAGGAGGTTAGAGATAGGGAGAGGTGTAGGGACTGGAGGAGGTTACAGAGATAGGGAGGGGTGTAGGGGCTGGACGAGGTTACAGAGATAGGGAGGGGTGTAGGGGCTGGAGGAGGTTACAGAGATAGGGATGGGTGTCGGGGCTGGAGGAGATTACAGAGATAGGGAGGGGTGTAGGGGCTGGAGGAGGTTACAGAGATAGGGAGGGGTGTAGGGGCTGGAGGAGGTTACAGAGATAGGGAGGGGTGTAAGGGCTGGAGGAGCTTACAGAGATAGGGATGGGTGAGGCCATGGAGCGATTTGAACATGAGATTGAAGAATTTTGAAATTGAGGCGTTGCCGGACCGGGAGCCAATGTAGGTCACCGAGCACAGGGGGTGATAGGTGAGTGGGACTCGGTGCGAGTTGGGACACGGGGCACAGGGGGTGATGGGTGAGCGGGACTGGGTGCGAGTTAGGATACGGGGGCAGCCGAGTTTTGGATCACCTCCAGTTTGTGTAACAATGAGTCGGTAACTTGAGAACATCCATTAAAGACTTTCATTTTATCCCACCTCTGCACGTCTTAAAACTGCCTCACAGTCAATGAAGTACTTTTGGAGTGCGCTCACTGTTGTAATGTGGGAAACGCCAATTAGCGCACAGCAAGCTCCCACACACAGCGATGTGATAATGACCCAGATCATCAGTTTTAGTGATTGAGGGATAAATATTGGCCCCAGGAGAACTCCCCTGTTCTTCCTTGAAATAATGTGGGTACTGCTAGATTCCCCAGCCCCCATAGGCGGGGTTAAAAAAACCAGGGGAATGGGACTGAGGGGAGAGCACGTTCATAGAGCGGGCACAGGAGTGAATTCCTCACCCCACCTCAGTCCCGCTCCAGACTCAACTATTCCAACACGCTCCTGCCCTCCCCAGCCCCCCATGTCCTAACTCGCACCGAGTCCCGCTCACCCATCACCCCCTGTGCTCGCTGACCCGTGTCCTAACTCGCACCGAGTCCCGCTCACCCATCACCCCCTGTGCTCGCTGACCCGTGTCCTAACTCACACCGTGTCCCACTCACCCATCACCCCCTGTGCTCGCTGCCCCCGTGTCCTAACTCGCACCGAGTCCCACTCACCCATCATCCCCTGTGCTCACTGCCCCGTGTCCTAACTCGCACCAAGTCCCGCTCACCCATCACCCCCTGTGCTCACTGCCCCGTGTTCTAACTCACACCCAGTCCCGCTCACCCATCACCCCCTGTGCTCACTGACCTACACTGGCTCCCGGTCCGGCAACACCTTGATTTCAAAATTCTCCAAATCCCTCCAGCCCCTACACCCCTCCCTATCTCTGTAACCCCCTCCAGCCCCTACACACCTCCCCATCTCTGTAACCTCCTCCAGCCCCTACACCCCTCCCTATCTCTGTAACCCCCTCCAGCCCCTACATCCCTCCCTATCTCTGTAACCTCCTACACCCCTCCCCATCTCTGTAACCCCCTACAACCCTCCGAGATCTCTGCACTCCTCGTATTCTGCCCTCTTGCCCATCCCCCGATTCCCATCGCTCCACCATCGGTGGCCGTGCCTTCAGCTGCCTGGGCCCCAAGCTCTGGAACTCCCTCCCTAAACCTCCTCGCGTCTCTCTCCTCCTTTAAGACGCTCCTTAAAAACCGACCTCTCTGACCCAGCTTTTGGTCGCCTATCCCAATATCTCCTTATGTGGCTCGGGGGTCAGGGTGTGTCTGATTTTACGCTCCTGTGGAACACCTTGGGACGTTTCACTACGTTAAAGGCGCTATATAAATGCAGGTGGTTGTTGTTGGGTAAAACTGCATGTGAGGAGTTAAACTATTAGTGACAAGATCCTGCTTCCTGTCTCTGACTGATCGGAATGGCATCGGTGAGTGTGCTTCCTCCTGCCCTTGTGTTTGTAAATCCTTTCCTGTGGGTCTGGGGCTCGCAGACTGCCAGTAATCCCTGTGGTCAGACCGGCCCCCGGCCCCCGGCCCCACACACACCCGCTGGATGTAATACTGGAGGGAATAATGCTCTGTGTCAACAACAACTCGAATTATTATCGCTCTCTGAACGTAGTCAATCGTGGCTCGGGGCCAGGTTTGGGACATCAGGAGATGTTGGGACAGCTTGGGCAATGGGATGGGTTTGAAGGAGGGGAGAGAAGCGGAGAGGTTCAGGGAGGGAGTTCCAGAGCTTGGGGCCCAGCGCAAATATCTCCTTCTCTGTCTCTCGGTGATGAGACTGTTTCCCTCTCTCTGACTCACTTTTTTCCTCTTGCAGTTCCGGGATGAGTGTATAACCACGTGCAGCTCCACGCTTGTTCCAGCTTCTCTCTCTGTCCTGCTCCCAGGTAGGGGCTGGGGGGCTGTGTGTGTGTGTGTGTGTGTGTGTGTGTCTGGGTGGGGTGGCTGTGTGTGTGTGTGTGTGTGTGTGTCTGGGTGGGGTGGCTGTGTGTGTGTGTGTGTGTGTGTCTGGGTGGGGTGGCTGTGTGTGTGTGTGTGTGTGTCTGGGTGGGGTGGCTGTGTGTGTGTGTGTGTGTCTGGGTGGGGTGGCTGTGTGTGTGTGTGTGTCTGGGTGGGGTGGCTGTGTGTGTGTGTGTGTGTGTCTGGGTGGGGTGGCTGTGTGTGTGTGTGTCTGGGTGGGGTGGCTGTGTGTGTGTGTGTGTGTCTGGGTGGGGTGGCTGTGTGTGTGTGTGTGTCTGGGTGGGGTGGCTGTGTGTGTGTGTGTGTGTCTGGGTGGGGTGGCTGTGTGTGTGTGTGTGTGTGTGTCTGGGTGGGGTGGCTGTGTGTGTGTGTGTCTGGGTGGGGTGGCTGTGTGTGTGTGTGTGTGTGTGTGTGTCTGGGTGGGGTGGCTGTGTGTGTGTGTGTGTGTCTGGGTGGGGTGGCTGTGTGTGTGTGTGTGTGGTGGCTGTGTGTGTGTGTGTCTGGGTGGGGTGGCTGTGTGGGTGTGTCTGGGTGGGGTGGCTGTGTGTGTGTGTGTGTGTGTGTGTGTCTGGGTGGGGTGGCTGTGTGTGTGTGTGTGTGTGTGGTGGCTGTGTGTCTGGGTGGGGTGGCTGTGTGTGTGTGTGTGTGTGTGTGTCTGGGTGGGGTGGCTGTGTGTGTGTGTGTGTGTGTGTCTGGGTGGGGTGGCTGTGTGTGTGTGTGTGTGTGTGTGTGTGTGGTGGCTGTGTGTCTGGGTGGGGTGGCTGTGTGTGTGTGTGTGTGTGTGTGTGGTGGCTGTGTGTCTGGGTGGGGTGGCTGTGTGTGTGTGTGTGTGTGTGTGTGTGTCTGGGTGGGGGGGCTGTGTGTGTGTGTCTGGGTGGGGGGGCTGTGTGTGTGTGTCTGGTTGGGGTGGCTGTGTGTGTGTGTGTCTGGGGGGCGGGGGGGGGGCTGTGTGGGTGTGTGTGTCTTTGGGGGGGGGGGGTATGGGAAGGAGCGCGATGGCCCGGGTCGGGCTGGGAGTCTCTCTTTCCTGTGTGGAACCGCTCCTGTCGGCCCTTGGTCTTGCTGGGGGTGGTGGGGGGGGGGGGTTTTGAGGTTGTTTAACCTTCCTCTCTCTCCCTCCAGCTGTCCAGTGACTACCGACACTCAGACAGCAATGGATCTCCAGTCTTGCCCAGAGGATAGGTAAGTGCCTGCAGTATCTGGGGGGGGGTCGTTGGGCTCACTACCATTATTGGGACCCTCGCTGCCCCCTCGCTACGAACAAACATTAGAATCAGGAGCAGGAGTCGGCCATTCGGCCCCTCGAGCCTGCTCCGCCATCCAATCAGATCGCGGCTGACCTTCGACCTCAAATCCACTTTCTCGGCCTCGAAGACTGAGCCTCCCACGGCCCTCTGGGGCAGAGAATTCCAAAGATTCACCCCCCTCTGAGTGAAGAAATTCCTCCTCATCTCAGTCCTAAATGGCCGAGCCCTTATCCTGAGACTGTGAGCCCTGGTTCTAGACTCCCCAGCCCCGGGGGGAAACACCCTCCCTGCATCTACCCTGTCAAGCCCTGTAAGTATTGTGTGTGTTTCAATGGGATCACCTCTCATTCTTCTAAACTCCAGAGAATATCGGCCCAGTCTGCTCAATCTCTCCTCATAGGACAATCCCCCCCATCCCAGGAATCAGTCTGATGAACCTTCGCTGCTCTCCCTCTATGGCCAGTATATCCTTCCTTAGGTAAGGAGACCGACACTGTGCACAATACTCCAGGTGTGGTCTCACCAGGGCCCTGTATAACTGCAGTAATATCTTTACTCTTATACTCAAACCCTCCTTTAATAAAGGCCAACGTACCATTTGCTTTCTGAATTGCCTCCTGTACCTGCAGGTTAACTTTCAGTGATTGGTGTACAAGGACCCCCAGGTCCCTCTGAACACCGACATTCCCCGATCTCTCGCCGTTTAAACAATACTCTGCTTTTCTATTTTCTTCCGCACATTGGCATCGGAACTCGGTGTGGCTGACCTTGCCACGCATTGGTGTTCTGCTCCCTCGCCCACAAACCTGTCTCCCCTCCCTCTCCCTCCTAAACCCAACCTTGGTCTCAGCCTGATAATTGCGTCTCAGGCAGCCCGAGCTGTGTGTATCCAGTCCTCTGAGCTGGGATCGCAGGTACGAATCCAAGAGTCAGGCACAGAATCCACAGGCCACTGGGCCCCACCGCTCCGTGCCGGGGTTTCTGCCCCACCGCTCCGTGCCGGGGTTTCTGCCCCACACCAGCCCTCTCCATCTCCCCCCCATCACCCCATCCTTCTATCCCTCTCTTCCCCCATGTGTTTATCCAGCTTTCCCTTAAATGTTGTCGCACTGTCGGAGGGGCAGTACTGAGGGAGTGTCGCACTGTCGGAGGGGCAGTACTGAGGGAGCGCCGCACTGTCGGAGGGGCAGTGCTGAGGGAGCGCCGCACTGTCGGAGGGGCAGTACTGAGGGAGTGCCGCACTGTCGGAGGGGCAGTTCTGAGGGAGCGTCGCACTGTCGGAGGGGCAGTACTGAGGGAGTGCCGCGCTGTCAGAGGGGCAGTACTGAGGGAGTGCCGCGCTGTCGGAGGGGCAGTACTGAGGGAGTGCCGCACTGTCGGAGGGGCAGTACTGAGGGAGTGCCGCGCTGTCGGAGGGGCAGCAACTCACCTTCCATCTCCAAATTCCTTTTTCCTGCAGGTGCAAGTTTGTCCAGGTTATTTTCTTCATTCTCGGATTGGTAACACTACTTCCATGGAATTTCTTCATCACTGCCACCCAAGTAGGTAACACCAAGCCGGAAGAAATAAGTTGTGTGTTGTCATGTGTGTGTGGGGATCCCCTGGGCCCTGTACTGAGGGAGCGCCGCTCTGTCGGAGGGGCAGTACTGAGGGACTGTCGGAGGGGCGGTACTGAGGGACTGTCGGAGGGGCAGTACTGAGGGACTGTCGGAGGGGCAGTACTGAGGGAGTGCCGCACTGTCAGAGGGGCAGTACTGAGGGAGTGCTGCACTGTCGGAGGAGCAGTACTGAGGGAGTGCTGCACTGTCGGAGGGGCAGTACTGAGGGAGCGCTGCACTGTCAGAGGGGCAGTACTGAGGGAGTGCTGCACTGTCGGAGGAGCAGTACTGAGGGAGTGCTGCACTGTCGGAGGGGCAGTACTGAGGGAGCGCTGCACTGTCAGAGGGGCAGTACTGAGGGAGTGTCGGAGTGGCAGTGCTGAGGGAGCGCCGCACTGTCGGAGGGGCAGTGCTGAGGGAGCGCCGCACTGTCGGAGGGGCAGTACTGAGGGAGTGTCGCACTGTTGGAGGGGCAGTACTGAGGGAGCGTCGCACTGTTGGAGGGGCAGTGCTGAGGGAGCGTCGCACTGTCGGAGGGGCAGTGCTGAGGGAGCGCCGCACTATCGGAGGGACAGTGCTGAGGGAGCGCCGCACTATCGGAGGGACAATACTGAGGGAGCGTTTGTTGCTGTTACCCTGCATCGCTCTGGGTGTCTCTGACTCGTTCCCTGTTGTGTTGCAGTATTTCGAGAGCCGACTCACTCCCGCTGTGAACAGCACGGAACCTGCCGTGGGAGAATGGCACTTTGACCACTGGATGACCCTACTGTCCATGCTGCCTCTCCTGCTCTTCACCTGCCTCAACTCCTTCCTGTACCCGAGGTAGGCCGCAATCCCACACCAAGTATTCCCCGCAACTGCCGATCTTTCCATCGAATCGCACAGGAGGATCCCATTGGGGCCCCTCGAGCCCGTGCTGTGCCGGCTCTGTGACAGAGCGATCCAATCAGTCCCCCCCCCCCCCCCCCTGCACTTTCCCCACAGCCCCGGCACATTTCTCCTGTCCCAGTATTGATCCAATTCCCAGTTTGAAAGTCACGATTGAATCTGCTCCCACCGCCCTTTCAGGCAGCGCGTTCCCGATCACAACAACTCGCTGCGTAAAAACATTCTCCTCGTCTCCCCCTCTGGTTCCATCGCCGATTATCGTCAATCCGTGTCCCTCTGGTTACCGGCCCTCCTGCCCCCCCCCCGGTTTTGGAGGGGTTTAATGTTTCCGGTGCATGTGGAGCCAATCGCAAGTTCCGCAATTCCACTCCCGTGCCTTCTGTTGCCTGGGCCCCAAGCTCTGGAACTCCCTCCCTAAACCTCTCCGCCTCTCTCTCCTCCTTCAAGACGCTCCTTAAAACCGACCTCTCTGACCCAGCTTTTGGTCACCTGCCCTAATTTCTACTTATGCGGCTCAGTGTCCAATTTCTGATCGCATTATACTCCTGTGAAGCGTTCATCATCATCACAGGCAGTCCCTCGGAATCGAGGAAGACTTGCTTCCACTCTAAACACGAGTCCTTAGGTGGCTGAACAGCCCAATACGAGAGTCACAGTCCCTGTCACAGGTGGGACAGACAGTGGTTGAGGGAAGGGGAGGGTGGGACTGGTTTGCCGCACGCTCCTTCCGCTGCCTGCGCTTGGTTTCTGCACGCTCTCGGCGACGAGACTCAAGGTGCTCAGCGCCCTCCTGGATGCACTTCCTCCACTTAGGGCAGACTGGTCTTTGGGCCCAGGGACTCCCAGGTGTCGGTGGGGGATGTTGCACTTTATCAGGGAGGCTTTGAGGGTGGTCCCCTGTAACGTTTCCTCTGCCCACCTTTGGCCCGTTTGCCCGTGAAGGAGTTCCGAGTAGAGCGCTTGCTTTGGGAGTCTCGTGTCTGGGGGACATGTGGACAATGTGGCCCTGCCCAGCGGAGCAGGTCGAGTGTGGTCAGTGCTTCGATGCTGGGGATGTTGGCCTGGTCGAGGACGCTAATATGGTCTGAGATGATAATGGACAAGGACGAGGACTACGTTAAAGGTGCTATATAAATACGGGTTGTTGTGTCAAGCCCCCCCACCCTGCCCGCAACTGATATGACGTTTAACCATTCCCAGGATCCCGGAGAGAGTGCGGATTGCTGGCAGCCTGTTTGGGATTTTCCTCCTCTTCCTGGTGACGGTGGTGATGGTGATGTTTCCAATTCGGCCGTCAGTATTCTTCGGGGTCACCATGACGGTGATCTGGTTTATTAATTGTGAGTACGAGCGCGAGCTGGCTATTTGGCTGTGGTGTGTGTCATAGCCTCGTGGGGTCACGCACCCCCGCACACACCCCACGGACCCTCGGACAAACCCTCCCCCTGACTGCTGCCTGGCCTGCAGTGAGCTGGTTCAGCACCGGTCAGGGGTCGAACGGTGGGGCCGGTGGGGGGGGGGGGGGAGCAGTTCTCATCCGGGCCACCAGGGGGAGCCGGTGACAGGAACAGGAGGAGGCCATTCAGCCTCTCGAGTCTGTTACACAGGAACAGGAGGAGGCCATTCAGCCCCTCGAGTCTGTTACACAGGAACAGGAGGAGGCCATTCAGCCCCTCGAGTCTGTTACACAGGAACAGGAGGAGGCCATTCAGCCCCTCGAGTCTGTTACATTAGGAACAGGAGGAGGCCATTCAGCCCCTCGAGTCTGTTACACAGGAACAGGAGGAGGCCATTCAGCCCCTCGAGTCTGTTACACAGGAACAGGAGGAGGCCATTCAGCCCCTCGAGTCTGTTACATTAGGAACAGGAGGAGGCCATTCAGCCCCTCGAGTCTGTTACACAGGAACAGGAGGAGGCCATTCAGCCCCTCGAGTCTGTTACACAGGAACAGGAGGAGGCCATTCAGCCCCTCGAGCCTGTTACACAGGAACAGGAGGAGGCCATTCAGCCCCTCGAGTCTGTTACATTAGGAACAGGAGGAGGCCATTCAGCCCCTCGAGCCTGTTACACAGGAACAGGAGGAGGCCATTCAGCCCCTCGAGCCTGTTACATTAGGAACAGGAGGAGGCCATTCAGCCCCTCGAGCCTGTTACATTAGGAACAGGAGGAGGCCATTCAGCCCCTCGAGCCTGTTACATTAGGAACAGGAGGAGGCCATTCAGCCCCTCGAGCCTGTTACATTAGGAACAGGAGGAGGCCATTCAGCCCCTTGAGCCTGTTACATTAGGAACAGGAGGAGGCCATTCAGCCCCTCGAGCCTGTTACATTAGGAACAGGAGGAGGCCATTCAGCCCCTCGAGCCTGTTACATTAGGAACAGGAGGAGGCCATTCAGCCCCTCGAGCCTGTTACATTAGGAACAGGAGGAGGCCATTCAGCCCCTCGAGCCTGTTACATTAGGAACAGGAGGAGGCCATTCAGCCACCAGAGGGAGTCGTTCCTACACTATAAATCCTTTAATCATCGTAAGCCCGTCGATTCAGATCGCCATTGAATCTTGTGTGCTGTGAATACTGTGGGGGGGTGTTCTGGCCTGTGTCTGTCTGTGCCGTGGGGTGTGAGTGTGGTGGTCCCTGTGGTGTGTCTAATCATGTTCCTTTCTCTCTCTGCCAGCTTTCGGTGCAGTGTTACAGGGCAGTCTGTTTGGTTTACTCGGACTGCTCCCAGCAAAGTACAGCAGCTTGTTCCTGAGCGGCCAGGGAGTGGCCGGCATGTTCGCGGCATTTGCCTCAATCCTCGCCCAGATGAGTAAGTCCCCCTCTGTGCCCGCCCCACACTGCGTTATGTATCGGCAGCTCGCGCCAGAGTTGATGATGTCGCCCGGCTGCACTGGGAGTGCGTCCGTCTGTAATGAGACTTAACTGGACCAGCCACACACATACTGTGGCAACAAGAGCGGTTCAGAGGCTGGGTGTTCCCTATCTCTGTAACCCCCTCCAGCCCCTACACCACTCCCTATCTCTGTAACCTCCTCCAGCGCTCCCTATCTCTGTAACCCCCTCCAGCCCCTACACCACTCCCTATCTCTGTAACCTCCTCCAGCGCTCCCTATCTCTGTAACCCCCTCCAGCCCCTACACCCCTCCCTATCTCTGTAACCCCCTCCAGCCCCTACACCCCTCCCTATCTCTGTAACCTCCTCCAGCCTCTTCACCCCTCCCTATCTCTGTAAGCCCCTACACCCCTCCCTATCTCTGTAACCCCCTCCAGCCCCTACACCCCTCCCTATCTCTGTAACCTCCTCCAGCCCCTACACCCCTCCCTATCTCTGTAACCCCCTCCAGCCCCTACACCCCTCCCTATCTCTGTAACCCCCTCCAGCCCCTACACCACTCCCTATCTCTGTAACCCCCTCCAGCCCCTACACCCCTCCCTATCTCTGTAACCTCCTCCAGCGCTCCCTATCTCTGTAACCCCCTCCAGCCCCTACACCACTCCCTATCTCTGTAACCTCCTCCAGCGCTCCCTATCTCTGTAACCCCCTCCAGCCCCTACACCCCTCCCTATCTCTGTAACCCCCTCCAGCCCCTACACCCCTCCCTATCTCTGTAACCTCCTCCAGCCTCTTCACCCCTCCCTATCTCTGTAAGCCCCTACACCCCTCCCTATCTCTGTAACCCCCTCCAGCCCCTACACCCCTCCCTATCTCTGTAACCTCCTCCAGCCCCTACACCCCTCCCTATCTCTGTAACCCCCTCCAGCCCCTACACCCCTCCCTATCTCTGTAACCCCCTCCAGCCCCTACACCACTCCCTATCTCTGTAACCCCCTCCAGCCCCTACACCCCTCCCTATCTCTGTAACCTCCTCCAGCGCTCCCTATCTCTGTAACCCCCTCCAGCCCCTACACCCCTCCCTATCTCTGTAACCCCCTCCAGCCCCTACACCCCTCCCTATCTCTGTAACCCCCTCCAGCCCCTACACCACTCCCTATCTCTGTAACCCCCTCCAGCCCCTACACCCCTCCCTATCTCTGTAACCCCCTCCAGCCCCTACACCCCTCCCTATCTCTGTAACCTCCTCCAGCCCCTACGCTCCTCCCTATCTCTGTAACCCCCTCCAGCCCCTACGCCCCTCCCTATCTCTGTAACCCCCTCCAGCCCCTACACCCCTCTCTATCTCTGTAACCCCCTCCAGCCCCTACACCCCTCCCTATCTCTGTAACCTCCTCCAGCCCCTACACCCCTCCCTATCTCTGTAACCCCCTCCAGCCCCTACACCCCTCCCTATCTCTGTAACCCCCTCCAGCCCCTACACCCCTCCCTATCTCTGTAACCCCCCTCCAGCCCCTACACCCCTCCCTATCTCTGTAACCTCCTCCAGCGCTCCCTATCTCTGTAACCCCCTCCAGCCCCTACACCCCTCCCTATCTCTGTAACCCCCTCCAGCCCCTACACCCCTCCCTATCTCTGTAACCTCCTCCAGCCCCTACACCCCTCCCTATCTCTGTAACCCCCTCCAGCCCCTACACCACTCCCTATCTCTGTAACCCCCTCCAGCCCCTACACCCCTCCCTATCTCTGTAACCTCCTCCAGCGCTCCCTATCTCTGTAACCCCCTCCAGCCCCTACACCCCTCCCTATCTCTGTAACCCCCTCCAGCCCCTACACCCCTCCCTATCTCTGTAACCCCCTCCAGCCCCTACACCACTCCCTATCTCTGTAACCCCCTCCAGCCCCTACACCCCTCCCTATCTCTGTAACCCCCTCCAGCCCCTACACCCCTCCCTATCTCTGTAACCTCCTCCAGCCCCTACACTCCTCCCTATCTCTGTAACCCCCTCCAGCCCCTACGCCCCTCCCTATCTCTGTAACCCCCTCCAGCCCCTACACCCCTCTCTATCTCTGTAACCCCCTCCAGCCCCTACACCCCTCCCTATCTCTGTAACCCCCTCCAGCCCCTACACCCCTCCCTATCTCTGTAACCTCCTCCAGCGCTCCCTATCTCTGTAACCCCCTCCAGCCCCTACACCCCTCCCTATCTCTGTAACCTCCTCCAGCCTCTACACCCCTCCCTATCTCTCTAACCTCCTCCAACCCCTACACCCCTCCGTATCTCTGTAACCTCCTACAACCCACCGAGATCTCTGCGCTCCTCCAATTCTGCCCTCTTGCCCATCCCCCGATTCCCATCGCTCCACCATCGGTGGCCGTGCCTTCAGCTGCCTGGGCCCCAAGCTCTGGAACTCCCTCCCTAAACCTCTCCGCCTCTCTCTCCTCCTTTAAGACGCTGCTTAAAACCGACCTCTGACCCAGCTTTTGGTCGTCTGTCCCAATATCTCCGTATGTGGCTCGGGGTCAGAGTGTGTCTGATTTACGCCCCTGTGAAGCTCCCGGGAACGTTTCACTACGTTACAGGCGCTATATAAATGCAGGTTTTTCTCTGCAGGTGACAGCGATGAGGTGACGGCTGCGTTTGGGTATTTTATCACGCCGTGTGTGGTGATTCTAATCGGCAGCATCTTTTACTTCACTCTACCTCAGCTGGTGAGTACATCGTCTCACTGCTGCTTTAAAAAGTTTCTGTAAGGTGTTCTCAGTTTAGGAACAGGAGGAGCCCATTCAGCCCCTCGAGCCTGTTACATTAGGAACAGGAGGAGGCCATTCAGCCCCTCGAGCCTGTTACATTAGGAACAGGAGGAGGCCATTCAGCCCCTCGAGCCTGTTACATTAGGAACAGGAGGAGGCCATTCAGCCCCTCGAGCCTGTTACACAGGAACAGAAGGAGGCCATTCAGTCCCTCGAGCCTGTTACATTAGGAACAGGAGGAGGCCATTCAGCCCCTCGAGCCTGTTACATTAGGAACAGGAGGAGGCCGTTCAGCCCCTCGAGCCTGTTACACAGGAACAGGAGGAGGCCATTCAGCCCCTCGAGCCTGTTACATTAGGAACAGGAGGAGGCCATTCAGCCCCTCGAGCCTGTTACATTAGGAACAGGAGGAGGCCATTCAGTCCCTCGAGCCTGTTACATTAGGAACAGGAGGAGGCCATTCAGTCCCTCGAGCCTGTTACATTAGGAACAGGAGGAGGCCATTCAGCCCCTCGAGACTGTTGCATTAGGAACAGGAGGAGGCCATTCAGCCCCTCGAGCCTGTTACATTAGGAACAGGAGGAGGCCATTCAGCCCCTCGAGCCTGCTCCACCATTCAATCAGATTGCGTCTGAATTGTATTTTAACTCCATCTACCTGCCTTGGTTCCGTAACCCTCAATACCCTGACCCAACAAAAATCTATATCCCAATTGACCCCCGACCTCGACAGCATTTTGGGGGAGAGAGTTCCCGATTCCCAGGGCCCTTTGTGTGAAGAAGTGCTCCCTGACATCACCCTGAACGGCCGGGCTCTAATGGTAAGGTGTCGCCTCCTTGTTCTGGACTGACCCACCAGAGGGAACACTTTCTCTCTCGATCTCCCCCATCGAACCCTTTAACCCTCTCAAACCCCTCGATGAGATCGCCGCTTAACCTTCTAAACCCGAGGGAACACACAGAGTCATGTAACTGTTATTAATCTTACAGTTCCGGTAGCCTCGTGACTCTGATACTGGGAGATCCCTGAACTGGGAGGTTCGAATCTCAGGAAAGGTTGAACGGGCTGGGGTCTGTTTCTCTAGAAAAGAGGAGGTTGAGGGGTGAGCTGATAGAGGTCTTTAAGATGATGCAGGGGGTTCGATAGGGTAGATGTAGAGAGTGTTTCCCCTTGTGGGGGAGAGCAGAATTAGGGGCCACCAATATCAGACAGTCACTGATAAACCCAACAGGGAATTCTTTACCCAGAGAGCGGTGAGAATGTGGAACTCGCAGCCACAGGGAGGGGTTGAGGCGAATAGTATAGTAGGTGCTGTAAAAATGCAATGATGTTTTTTTTTTAAGGGGGCCTTCTGCCCCCTCATCAAGGCCTTGGAGAGGGTCCAGGGGGAGATTGACCAGAACGGTCCCGGGGGGATGAGGGACTTCAGTGAGGTGGGGAGACTGGAGAAGCCGGGGTTGTTCTCCGTGGAGCAGAGAAGGTTAAGGGGGAGATTTGATCGAGGTGTTCACAATCACGAGGGGGTTCTGACGGAGTGAATCAGGAGGGACTGTGGAGAAAGAGCAGGGAGGAGTGGGATTGATTGGTTAATGTATTTAATTCATGGGCTCTTTGCTGAAGAATTCACAGCAACACATTGCTGTCAAGAACTAGTTGGTTTATTAGCAAAAGGTTTAACAATCACACTGAAACATTACCAGTTCATCCACCAGGCTCACAACCACCAGCCCCATCGTGGATCCCCCGAACCCAACTGGCCGGGGTTTTATTGAGTTTTGTGAACATCACATGACTGCCTAAGCCCCTCCCCCCAGCTCAACAGCTCTCCCAGCCTGTGAGCATCCTCATTGGTCCGTACGTTATAGATCGCTCTGTCACGGGCTCGATGGGCTGACTGGCCGCCTCCTTTGCTGCACAGCGCTTGCAACCTGAAGTGAAATTAAATAAACCATGCCTGTTCTCTTCCCCCTCGCTGACCTGCCCTGTGTCTGCTCCAGGAGTTTGCGAAATATTACTTGGACAAAAATCGTGCGAAGCAACGTTATGAACAGGAGGCAAAGTTGGAGCTTCTGAAACGCAGTAAGTTCATCCGCACTGTCGGAGGGGCAGTACTGAGGGAGTGCCGCACTGTCGGAGGGGCAGTACTGAGGGAGAGCCGCACTGTCGGAGGGGCAGTACTGAGGGAGCACCGCACTGTCGGAGGGGCAGTACTGAGGGAGCGCCGCACTGTCGGAGGGGCAGTACTGAGGGAGCACCGCACTGTCGGAGGGGCAGTACTGAGGGAGCGCCGCACTGTCGGAGGGGCAGTACTGAGGGAGCACCGCACTGTCGGAGGGGCAGTACTGAGGGAGCGCCGCACTGTCGGAGGGGCAGTACTGAGGGAGCGCCGCACTGTCAGAGGGGCAGTACTGAGGGAGCGCCGCACTGTCGGAGGGGCAGTACTGAGGGAGCGCCGCACTGTCGGAGGGGCAGTACTGAGGGAGTGCCGCACTGTCGGAGGGGCAGTACTGAGGGAGCGCCGCACTGTCGGAGGGGCGGTACTGAGGGAGCGCCGCACTGTCGGAGGGGCGGTACTGAGGGAGCGCCGCACTGTCGGAGGGGCGGTACTGAGGGAGCGCCGCACTGTCGGAGGGGCGGTACTGAGGGAGCACCGCACTGTCGGAGGGGCAGTACTGAGGGAGTGTCGGAGGGGCGGTACTGAGGGAGCTCCGCACTGTCGGAGGGGCAGTACTGAGGGAGCGCCGCACTGTCGGAGGGGCGGTACTGAGGGAGTGCCGCACTGTCGGAGGGGCAGTACTGAGGGAGCGCCGCACTGTCAGAGGGGCAGTACTGAGGGAGCGCCGCACTGTCGGAGGGGCAGTACTGAGGGAGCGCCGCCCTGTCGGAGGGGCAGTACTGAGGGAGTGCCGCACTGTCGGAGGGGCAGTACTGAGGGAGTGCCGCACTGTCGGAGGGGCAGTACTGAGGGAGCGCCGCACTGTCGGAGGGGCAGTACTGAGGGAGCACCGCCCTGTCGGAGGGGCCATCTTTCGGATGAGACATTAAACCGAGGCCCCGTCTGCCCCCTCGGGTGGCTGTAAAAGATCCCGGGGCCAGTATTGGAGAAAGAGCTGGGGGTGGGGGTGGGGGGGTTACAAGGTGGGGCAGTTGTGCCGACTCCTGCTTTGCCCCTGGGTCAGGGGGTTGTGAACCTTCACCCCGACCCGTCACCGCTGCCTCGGAGACATCCGCGAAAGCACGTTCGGTCCGGCCAGCTCTGTTCCCGTTAAACCTTCTTATTAATTAATAGGCGGAGAGAAAATCGAGTGTGTGGAAAACAGGAAGACAGCATTTGTCAGCCTCGAGGGGTCGGGCAACAGCGATGGCCAATCAGAGGTCGCAATCGGTGTCATCAAAGTGTTCACAAAGGTGAGATACATGACTCTGTCTGTTTGTCTGTCTGTGTCTCTCTCTCTCTCTCTCTCTCTGCAGAAATGAAGGGATAGTGGACAAGGGGTTGTGAGATTGTGTGTGTGTCGGTTGTGTGTGTGTGTGTCGGTTGTGTGTGTGTGTGTCGGTTGTGTGTGTGTGTGTCGGTTGTGTGTGTGTGTGTCGGTTGTGTGTGTGTGTGTCGGTTGTGTGTGTGTGTGTCGGTGTTGTGTGTGTGTGTCGGTTGTGTGTGTGTGTCGGTTGTGTGTGTGTGTCGGTTGTGTGTGTGTGTCGGTTGTGTGTGTCGGTTGTGTGTGTCGGTTGTGTGTGTCGGTTGTGTGTGTCGGGTGTGTGTGTCGGTTGTGTGTGTCGGTGGTGTGTGTGTCGGTTGTGTGTGTCGGTTGTGTGTGTCGGTTGTGTGTGTCGGTTGTGTGTGTCGGTTGTGTGTGTCGGTTGTGTGTGTCGGTTGTGTGTGTCGGTTGTGTGTGTCGGTTGTGTGTGTCGGTTGTGTGTGTGTCGGTTGTGTGTGTGTCGGTTGTGTGTGTGTCGGTTGTGTGTGTGTCGGTTGTGTGTGTGTCGGTTGTGTGTGTGTCGGTTGTGTGTGTGTCGGTTGTGTGTGTGTCGGTTGTGTGTGTGTCGGTTGTGTGTGTGTCGGTTGTGTGTGTGTCGGTTGTGTGTGTGTCGGTTGTGTGTGTGTCGGTTGTGTGTGTGTCGGTTGTGTGTGTGTCGGTTGTGTGTGTGTCGGTTGTGTGTGTGTGTGTGTCGGTTGTGTGTGTGTGTGTGTGTCGGTTGTGTGTGTGTGTGTGTCGGTTGTGTGTGTGTGTCGGTTGTGTGTGTGTGTGTGTGTCGGTTGTGTGTGTGTCGGTTGTGTGTGTGTGTGTATGTGTGTGTCGGTTGTGTGTATGTGTGTGTGTGTGTGTCGGTTGTGTGTGTGTGTGTCTGTCGGTTGTGTGTGTCGGGTGTGTGTGTCGGTGGGGAGGGACCAATCCTGGTCTGTGAGCACTAACCTGACTGAATTCTCGTCCCATTCACTCCCTGCAGATCTGGAAGCTGGCTATCGCTGTCTGCCTGATATTCACAGTCACCCTGTCGGTGTTCCCCGCAATCACTTCCAAAGTCGTCTCGCATACAACGGAAGGCAAATGGAGTGAGTCTTTCACCCCAGCAACCAATCCGGGGGGGGGGGGGGTTATATATAGAACAACAGATACCCGGGAGTGAGTTACAGGCTGGAATCTAATCGAGGGGCTCGGGGGGTTTATATATATAATAACAGATACCTGGGAGTGAGTTACAGGCTGGAATCTAATCGAGGGGTTCGGGGGGGTTATATATAGAACAACAGATACCCGGGAGTGAGTTACAGGCTGGAATCTAATCGAGGGGTTCGGGGGGTTTATATATAGAATAATAGATACCCGGGAGTGAGTTACAGGCTGGAATCTAATCGAGGGGTTCGGGGGGTTTATATATAGAATAACAGATACCTGGGAGTAAGTTACAGGCTGGAATTTAATCGAGGGGTTCGGGGGGTTTATATATAGAATAACAGATACCTGGGAGTAAGTTACAGGCTGGAATTTAATCGAGGGGTTCGGGGGGTTTATATATAGAATAACAGATACCCGGGAGTAAGTTACAGGCTGGAATCTAATCGAGGGGTTCGGGGGAGTTTATATATAGAATAACAGATACCTGGGAGTAAGTTACAGGCTGGAATTTAATCGAGGGGTTCGGGGGGTTTATATATAGAATAATAGATACCCGGGAGTGAGTTACAGGCTGAAATCTAATCAGGGGGTTTATATATAGAATAATAGATACCTGGGAGTAAGTTACAGGCTGGAATCTAATCGAGGGGTTCGGGGGGGGGGTTTATATATAGAATACCTGGGAGTGAGTTACAGGCTGGAATCTAATCGAGGGGTTCGGGGGGTTTATATATAGAACAACAGATACCCGGGAGTGAGTTACAGGCTGGAATCTAATCGAGGGGTTTGGAGGGTTTATATATAGAATAACAGATACTCGGGAGTGAGTTACCGGCTGGAATCTAATCGAGGGGTTTGGGGGGTTTATATATAGAATAACAGATACTCTGGAGTGAGTTACAGGCTGGAATCTAATCGAGGGGTTCGGTGGGTTTATATATAGAATAATAGATACTCGGGAGTGAGTTACAGGCTGGAATCTAATCGAGGGGTTCGGGGGGTTTATATATAGAATAACAGATAACCGGGAGTGAGTTACAGGCTGGAATCTAATCGAGGGGTTCGGGGGGTTTATATATAGAAGAACAGATACCTGGGAGTAAGTTACAGGCTGGAATTTAATCGAGGGGTTCGGGGGGGTTTATATATAGAATAATAGATACCCGGGAGTGAGTTACAGGCTGGAATCTAATCGGGGGGGTTTATATATAGAATAATAGATACCCGGGAGTAAGTTACAGGCTGAAATCTAATCGGGGGGTTTATATATAGAATAATAGATACCCGGGAGTAAGTTACAGGCTGAAATCTAATCGGGGGGTTTATATATAGAATAATAGATACCCGGGAGTAAGTTACAGGCTGGAATCTAATCGAGGGGTTTGGAGGGTTTATATATAGAATAACAGATACTCGGGAGTGAGTTACCGGCTGGAATCTAATCGAGGGGTTTGGGGGGTTTATATATAGAATAACAGATACTCGGGAGTGAGTTACAGGCTGGAATCTAATCGAGGGGTTCGGGGGGTTTATATATAGAATAACAGATACTCGGGAGTGAGTTACAGGCTGGGATCTCTCTCAGTTTTTCTGAGTTTATTTTGTCTCCCACCTGTACAGAAGATTACTTCACCACAGTCTCCTGTTTCCTGTTGTTTAATATAATGGACTGGTTTGGACGTAGTGTGACTGCCTGCATCATGTTGGTGAGTTGGTCATGTTGAGATTGGCCCGGGTTCTCTTGCTGTACAGATTGCCCGCTCCAGATTCTTTCCCCTCGCCTCTCGAAGCTGCTGATTTATCACTCGAACCATAAAAATCTACTGCACGGTAGGAGGCCATTCGGCCCATCGTGTCCGCTCCGGCCGACCAAGAGCTACCCAGCCTAATCCCACTTTCCCGCTCTGGGTCCGTAGCCCTGTAGGTTACGGCACTTCAGGTGCACATCCAAGTACTGTTTAAATGTGGTGAGGGTTTCTGCCTCTACCACCCTTTCAGGCCGTGAGTTACGCCCCAGACCCCCACCACCCTCTGGGTGAAGACATTTCCCTCAAATCCCCTCTAAACCTCCCCCCAATTACTTTAAATCTATGCCCCCTGGTTGTTGACCCTTCTGCCCAGGGAAACAGGTCCGTCCTATCCACTCTATCCAGGCCCCTCATCATTTTATACACCTCAATCAGCTCTCCCCTCAGCCTCCTCTGTTCCAAAGAAAACAACCCCAGCCTATCCAATCTTTCCTCATCGCTAAAATTCCCCAGTCCTGGCAACGTCCTGGTAAATCTCCTCTGTACCCTCTCCAGTGCAACACCCTGGTAAACCTCCTCTACTCTCTCTAGTGCAACATCCTGGTAAATCTCCTCTGTACCCTCTCTAGTGCAACATCCTGGTAAATCTCCTCTGTACCCTCTCTAGTGCAACATCCTGGTAAATCTCCTCTGTACCCTCTCTAGTGCAACATTCTGGTAAATCTCCTCCGTACCCTCTCTAGTGCGACATCCTGGTAAATCTCCTCTGTACCCTCCAGTGCAACATCCTGGTAAATCTCCTCTGTACCCTCTCCAGTGCAACATCCTGGTAAATCTCCTCTGTACCCTCTCCAGTGCAACATCCTGGTAAATCTCCTCTGTACCCTCTCCAGTGCAACATCCTGGTAAATCTCCTCTGTACCCTCTCCAGTGCAACATCCTGGTAAATCTCCTCTGTACCCTCTCTAGTGCAACATCCTGGTAAATCTCCTCTTTACCTTCTCCAGTGCAATCACATCTTTCCTGTAATGTGGTGACCAGACCTGCACGCAGTACTCCAGCTGTGAGTTCCCTGCCCCATTCGCAACGCGTGAGCCCAGGCTGTCCGTGTCGGCGGGATATTCCACTGTAGTGGGCAGCACAGCTGTGCCCCGGTCTTGGCTGTGTGGACCCCATCTGTTCCTGCACTTGCTTTCCCGGATCGTGAGTGGGAAGGCGAGCGAGTCACCGGGAGCAACGGTGGTGATTGGGGTACAGGGGGTACAGGTCTGATTGAATGGCGGAAGAGGCCTCGAGGGGCTGAATGGCCTCATCCGTGCTTTTCATACCTCCAGACTCCAATCTAGCAGCGATCCCCTGGCCTCCCCACCCCCTCCATAAACTTCAACTTATCCCAAACTCTGCTACCCTCTGCCGCGTGTCCTAACTCACACCGAGTCCCGCTCACCCATCACCCCCTGTGCTCCGTGTCCTAACTCACACCGAGTCCCACTCACCCATCACCCCCTGTGCCCCGTGTCCTAACTCACACCGAGTCCCGCTCACCCATCACCCCCTGTGCCGCGTGTCCTAACTCACACCCAGTCCCGCTCACCCATCACCCCCTGTGCCCCGTGTCCTAACTCACACCGAGTCCCACTCACCCATCACCCCCTGTGCCCCGTGTCCTAACTCACACCGAGTCTCGCTCACCCATCACCCCCTGTGCCGCGTGTCCTAACTCGCACCCAGTCCCACACACCCATCACCCACTGTGCTCACTGCCCCGTGTCCTAACTCACACCGAGTCCCGCTCACGCATCATCCCCTGTGCTCACTGACCCGTGTCCTAACTCACACCGAGTCCCACTCACCCATCACCCACTGTGCTCACTGCCCCGTGTCCTAACTCACACCAAGTCCCGCACACCCATCACCCCCTGTGCTCACTGCCCCGTGTCCTAACTCACACCCAGTCCCGCTCACTCATCACCCCCTGTGCTCACTGCCCCGTGTCCTAACTCACACCCAGTCCCGTTCACCCATCACCCCCTGTGCT
The DNA here is from genome assembly GCF_044704955.1 of Pristiophorus japonicus. Classification (NCBI taxonomy): domain Eukaryota; kingdom Metazoa; phylum Chordata; class Chondrichthyes; family Pristiophoridae; genus Pristiophorus; species Pristiophorus japonicus. Next base: position 2,257,176 of record NC_092003.1, read on the forward strand.
CACTGCCCCGTGTGCTAACTCACACCCAGTCCCACTCGCCCATCATCCCCTGTGCTCACTGCCCCGTGTGCTAACTCACACCCAGTCCCACTCGCCCATCATCCCCTGTGCTCACTGACCCCATGTCCTAACTCACACCGAGTCCCACTCACCCATCATCCCCTGTGCTCACTGACCCCATGTCCTAACTCTCACACAGTCCCACTCACCCATCACCCCCTGTGCTCACTGCCCCGTGTCCTAACTCGCACCCAGTCCCACTCACCCATCACCCGCTGTGCTCACTGCCCTGTGTCCTAACTTGCACCCAGTCCCACTCACCCATCACCCCCTGTGCTCACTGCCCCGTGTCCTAACTCACACCCAGTCCCACTCACCCATCACCCCCTGTGCTCACTGCCCCGTGTCCTAACTCACACCAAGTCCTACTCACCCATCACCCCCTGTGCTCACTGACCCGTGTCCTAACTCACCCCCAGTCCCACTCACCCATCACCCCCTGTGCTCACTGACCCCGTGTCCTAACTCGCACCGAGTCCCACTCACCCATCACCCCCTGTGCTCACTGCCCCGTGTCCTAACTCACACCCAGTCCCACTCACCCATCATCCCCTGTGCTCACTGCCCCGTGTCCTAACTCACACCAAGTCCCACTCACCCATCACCCCCTGTGCTCACTGACCCGTGTCCTAACTCGCCCCCAGTCCCACTCACCCATCACCCCCTGTGCTCACTGCCCCGTGTCCTAACTCACACCAAGTCCCACTCTCCCATCACCCCCTGTGCTCACTGACCCGTGTCCTAACTCGCCCCCAGTCCCACTCACCCATCACCCCCTGTGCTCACTGACCCCGTGTCCTAACTCGCACCGAGTCCCACTCACCCATCACCCCCTGTGCTCACTGCCCCGTGTCCTAACTCACACCGAGTCCCACTCACCCATCACCCCCTGTGCTCGCTGCCCCGTGTCCTAACTCGCACCCAGTCCCACTCACCCATCACCCCCTGTGCTCACTGACCACGTGTCCTAACTCACACCCAGTCCCACTCACCCATCACCCCCTGTGCTCACTCACATCCAGTCCCGCTCACCCATCACCCCCTGTGCTCACTGCCCCGTGTCCTAACTCACAACCAGTCCCACTCACCCATCACCCCCTGTGCTCACTGACCCCGTGTCCTAACTCGCACCGAGTCCCACTCACCCATCACCCCCTGTGCTCACTGACCCCGTGTCCTAACTCGCACCGAGTCCCACTCACCCATCACCCCCTGTGCTCACTGACCCAGTGTCCTAACTCGCACCCAGTCCCACTCACCCATCACCCCCTGTGCTCACTGACCTACATTGGCTCCTGGTCTGGCAACGCCTCGATTTCAAAATTCTCATCCTTGTTTTCAAATCCTTCCATGGCCCTCGCCCCTCCCTATCTCTGTAACCTCCTCCAGCCCCTACACCCCTCCCTATCTCTGTAACCTCCTCCAGTCCCCAACACCCCTCCCTATCTCTGTAACCTCCTCCAGTCCCTACACCCCTCCCTATCTCTGTAACCCCCTCCAGCCCCGACACCCCTCCCTATCTCTGTAACCTCCTCCAGTCCCTACACCCCTCCCTATCTCTGTAACCCCCTCCAGCCCCGACACCCCTCGCTATCTCTGTAACCGCCTCCAGCCCCTACACCCCTCCCCGATCTCTGCGCTCCTCCAATTCTGGCCTCTTGCCCAACCCCCTGATTCCCATCGCTCCACCATCGCTGGCCGTGCCTTCTGTTGCCTGGGCCCCAAGCTCTGGAACTCGATCCCTAAACCTCTCTGCCTCGCTCTCTCCTCCTTTTAAAATGCTCCTTAAAACCGACCTCTCTGGCCCAGCTTTTGGTCGCCTGTCCCTAATGTCCTCCTGACGTGGCCTGGGTGTCCGTGTTACCTGAGCAGTGCTTTTGGGAAGGAGATGAAGGCGCGGGTTAAGTTGTTCGCCGGGAGCGGTGTCGCTGGCGGGTTCTGCCATTCCCCCCCCCCCTGCCTGCGGTGCGATTGTAACGTTGGACCCCGTCTCTCCCCGCAGCCCCAGAAGGACAGTGTGATCTTGCTGTGCGTTGTGCTGCGATTCTGCTTCCTGCCGCTCTTCATGCTGTGCAAATTGCCGGATCGCATATTCCTCCCGAACGTCTTTCTCCACGATGGCTGGTTCATCCTCTTCATGTTGCTGTTTGCCTTCTCCAACGGTTACCTGGTCTCCCTCTGCATGTGCCATGCCCCCAAGTAAGTGTTTGCTTTCTCCCCGAGCACAGTGTGTGGGTATTGTAGCATCGTGGTAATGTCTCCGGACCAGTAATCCCCACGCCTCATGATCCGAAGACCCGAGTTCACATCCCACCACGGCAGCTGGGGGGAATTTAAATTTCAAAATATCCGCTGTAAAGAAAGAGGTGCATTTATATAGCACCACCGGACGTCGCAAAGCGCTTTACACTCCAAAAAATACTTAATTGGCTGCGGTCGCTGTTGTAATGTGGGAAACGCCAATTTGCGCACAGCAAGCTCCCACACACAGCGATGTGATAATGACCCAGATCATCTGTTTTAGTGATGTTGGTCGAGGGATAAATATTGGCCCCAGGACACCGGGGAGAACTCCCCCTGCTCTTCTTCCAATAGTGGCCCCGGGATCTTTTACATCCACCCGAGAGGGCAGACGGGGCCTCGGTTTAACGTCTTATCCGAAAGTCGGCACCTCCGACAGTGCGGTGTTCCCTCAGTACTGCCCCTCCCACAGTGCGGAGCTCCCTCAGTACTGTCCCTCCGACAGTGCGGAGCTCCCTCAGTACTGCCCCTCCGACAGTGCGGCGCTCCCTCAGTACTGCCCCTCCGACAGTGCGGCGCTCCCTCAGTACCGCCCCTCCGACAGTGCGGTGCTCCCTCAGTACTGTCCCTCCGACACTGCAGCGCTCCCTCAGTACTGCCCCTCCGACAGTGCGCGGCTCCCTCAGTACTGCCCCTCCGACAGTGCGGCACTCCCTCAGTACCGCCCCTCCGACAGTGCGGCACTCCCTCAGTACTGCCCCTCCGACAGTGCGGCGCTCCCTCAGTACTGCCCCTCCGACAGTGCGGCGCTCCCTCAGTACTGCCCCTCCGACAGTGCGGCGCTCCCTCAGCACTGCCCCTCCGACAGTGCGGCGCTCCCTCAGCACTGCCCCTCCGACAGTGCGGTGCTCCCTCAGTACTGCCCCTCCGACAGTGCGGAGCTCCCTCAGCACTGCCCTTCCGACAGTGCGGCGCTCCCTCAGCACTGCCCTTCCGACAGTGCGGCGCTCCCTCAGTACTGCCCCTCCGACACTCCCTCAGTACCGCCCCTCCGACAGTGCGGCGCTCCCTCAGTACTGCCCCTCCGTACTGCCCCTCCGACAGTGCGGCACTCCCTCAGTACTGCCCCTCCGACAGTGCGGCACTCCCTCAGTACTGCCCCTCCGACAGTGCGGCACTCCCTCAGTACTGCCCCTCCGACACTCCCTCAGTACTGCCCCTCCGACAGTGCGGCACTCCCTCAGTACTGCCCCTCCGACAGTGCGGCACTCCCTCAGTACTGCCCCTCCGACAGTGCGGCGCTCCCTCAGTACTGCACTGGGAGTGTCGGCCTAGAATCTATGTGCTCAAGCCCCTGCAGTGGGACTCGAACCCACAACCTTCTGACTCTGAGGCGAGTGTGCTGCCCACTGAGCCACGGCAGACATGTCACCCACTTTCTCTCTCTCTCTCTCTCCAGTCAGGGGCACTGTCGGGAGCCCCTTCCCCCTCCCCCACCCCTTGCCGAGGCCTGAATCACTGCACGGGTTGGGGTGGCTGTAAGGCCGAGAATGGAGCCTGGGTCTTTCCTGCTGTGTGTGTGTGTGCGGGGCGGGGTGTGCGGGGGGCGGCTGAGTCTCACACCGGGCAGCCTGTATCCCCTCTGAGACCGGGTCGGAGCTGCGGGTGTGGTTTATTGTCGATGTTGTCGGGGCTGACCTGTGACCTCGTGGCTAACCTGTGACCTTCTGTCGTTTTGCAGGAAAGTCTCCCTCAGGGATGCTGAGACGGCTGGGGCAGTGATGGCCTTCTTCCTCTCCCTGGGCCTGGCGCTCGGGGCTGCTCTCTCCTTCCTGGTCAAGTTTCTGATCTAGCACCCGAGGACTGGTGGCCGCCAGATGTGGGCATTCGCGTGCGGCCAGACCCGTACTCTGCTCCCTCCACAGCACTGCCCCTCTCTCCGGTGTCCCTCTCTCTGGGCAAATGGCAGCTCCCTGAGGCAGTGTCGGGGGGGAGCGGGGAAAGATCTCGTTTACTGCCACATTCCCGTGGCGATGTATTTCCCTGGCTCGAGTCTCTCTCCTCCCTCTTTCCCCTTCTCTCTCCCTCTCCGTCTTCCCCCTCTCTCTCTCTCTCGTAAGGACATAAGAATCAGGAGCAGGAGTCGGCCATTCGGCCCCTCGATCCTGCTCCGCCATCCAATGAGATCGCAGCTGATCTTTGACCTCAACTCCACTTTCCCCGCCCGATCCCTGGATTCCCTTAATATCCAAAAATCTCCCGATCTCAGCCTTGAAGACTGACCCTCCCACAGCCCCCTGGGGCAGAGAATTCCAAAGATTCACCCCCCTCTGAGTGAAGAAATTCCTCCTCATCTCAGTCCTAAATGGCCGAGCCCTTATCCCTGAGACTGTGACTCCCGCCTCTCTCCCTCTTAGGATTTAGGAAGGCCAATGGAATCTTGGCCTTTATTGCAAGGGGGATGGAGTATAAAAGCAGGGAAGTCTTGCTACAGCTATACAAGGTATTGGTGAGGCCACACCTGGAGTACTGCGTGCAGTTTTGGTTTCCATATTTACGAAAGGATATATTTGCATTGGAGGCAGTTCAGAGAAGGTTCACTCGGTTGATTCCGGGAGAGAGAAAGGAGGGAGAGAGAAAGCAGGGAATTATAGACCGGTCAGCCTGACCTCAGTAGTGGGTAAAATGATGGAATCAATTATTAAGGATGTCATAGTAGCGCATTTGGAAAATGGTGACATGAAAGGTCCAAGTCAGCATGGATTTGTGAAAGGGAGATCATGCTTGACAAATCTTCTGGAATTTTTTGAGGATGTTTCCAGTAAAGTGGACAAGGGAGAACCAGTTGATGTGGTGTATTTGGACTTTCAGAAGGCTTTCGACAAGGTCCCACACAGGAGATTAATGTGCAAAGTTAAAGCACATGGGATTGGGGGTAGTGTGCTGAACTGGTTGTCAGACAGGAAGCAAAGAGTAGGAGTAAATGGGTACTTTTCAGAATGGCAGGCAGTGACTAGTGGGGTACCGCAGGGTTCTGTGCTGGGGCCCCAGCTGTTTACACTGTACAATAATGATTTAGACGAGGGGATTAAATGTAGTATCTCCAAATTTGCGGATGACACTAAGTTGGGTGGCAGTGTGAGCTGCGAGGAGGATGCTATGAGGCTGCAGAGTGACTTGGATAAGTTAGGTGAGTGGGCAAATGCGTGGCAGATGAAGTATAATGTGGATAAATGTGAGGTTATCTACTTTGGTGGTTAAAAACAGAGAGACAGACTATTATCTGAATGGTGACAGATTAGGAAAAGGGAAGGTGCAACGAGACCTGGGTGTCATGGTACATCAGTCAGTGAAGGTTGTCATGCAGGTACAGCAGGCGGTTAAGAAAGCAAATGGCATGTTGGCCTTCATAGCGAGGGGATTTGAGTACAGGGGCAGGGAGGTGTTGCTACAGTTGTACAGGGCCTTGGTGAGGCCACACCTGGAGTATTGTGTACAGTTTTGGTCTCCTAACTTGAGGAAGGACATTCTTGCTATTGAGGGAGTGCAGCGAAGATTCACCAGACTGATTCCCGGGATGGTGGGACTGACCTATCAAGAAAGACTGGATCAACTGGGCTTGTATTCACTGGAGTTCAGAAGAATGAGAGGGGACCTCATAGAAACGTTTAAAATTCTGACGGGTTTGGACAGGTTAGATGCAGGAAGAATGTTCCCAATGTTGGGGAAGTCCAGAACCAGGGGTCACAGTCTAAGGATAAGGGGTAAGCCATTTAGGACCGAGATAAGGAGAAACTTCTTCACCCAGAGAGTGGTGAACCTGTGGAATTCTCTACCACAGAAAGTAGTTGAGGCCAATTCACTAAATATATTCAAAAGGGAGTTAGATGAAGTCCTTACTACTTGGGGGATCAAGGGGTATGGCATGAAAGCAGGAAGGGGGTACTGAAGTTTCATGTTCAGCCATGAACTCATTGAATGGCGGTGCAGGCTAGAAGGGCTGAATGGCCTACTCCTGCACCTATTTTCTATGTTTCTATGTTAGATATATTCAAAAGGGAGTTAGATGTGGCCCTTACGGCTAAAGGGATCAAGGGGTATGGAGAGAAAGCAGGAATGGGGTACTGAAGTTGCATGATCAGCCATGATCTTATTGAATGGCGGTGCAGGCTCGAAGGGCTGAATGGCCTGCTCCTGCACCTATTGTCTATGTTTCTATGAGGGGGTTGACTTATGAGGAAAGGTTGAGGAGGTTGGGCCTCTACTCATTGGAATTCAGAAGAATGAGAGGTGATCTTATCGAAACGTATAAGATTACGAGGGGGCTCGACAAGGTGGATGCAGAGAGGATGTTCCCACTGATGGGGGAGACTAGAACTAGGGGGCATGGACTTAGAATAAGGGGCCGCCCATTTAAAACTGAGATGAGGAGGAATTTCTTCTCTCAGAGGGTTGTAAATCTGTGGAATTCTCTGCCCCGGAGAGCTGTGGAGGCCGGGACAGTGAATATAATTAAGGCGGAGATAGACAGATTTTTGAGCGATAAGGGAGTGAAGGGTTACGGGGAGCGGGCGGGGAAGTGGAGCTGAGTCCATGATCGGATCAGCCATGATCGTATTAAATGGCGGAGCAGGCTCGAGGGGCCGAATGGCCGACTCCTGCTCCTATTTCTTATGTCTCTCTCCGTCTCTACCTCCTCCCTCTCGTTTTCTCTCCTCTCTCTTTCCCCCCCCCCCCCCCCCATCTGTAATGCTGCCGATATTTCAGTTGGCTCTCCTGCAGCACTTCAATCCTGCAGCTGCTTGTGAATCTCTCCCTTAATCCACGCTGGGCCGGTCCACCTCCTGGTTTTCGGTCTGTCCCCGGGTCGGACAGACTGTGGAAACGCAGAGCGAGAGAGCCAAACGTTCCGGCCCCCTCAACTTGTTGGCTTTTTTTTAATATATATATATCTCTCTCTTATTTATTAACTTTTTGTGGCTGTGACGGAATTCTGCCCTGACACTGCTGTGTCAGCCAGTGAGCTGGGTGTGGGGCAAGGGGGCTTGTGGCATTTGTTCCGTGTACAGCCAAGCAAAAGTCTTACTGCCGGAGTATTTCACCACACGGACTGCAGCGGTTCAAGAAGGAGGCTCACCACCGGGCCGGTTAGGGGTGGCCAATAAATGCCGGCCTTGCCAGCAATGGCCACATCCCAGGAGCGAGGAAAACAACATTTCCCGGTGAACCTGTGGGTGATTTTTTTTATTTTGTGCCCGGTGAGTGGGAGGAGTTCAGCCATACAAACCATGTCAGGCCCAGCAGCCCAGCCCAGCCCCCCCCCTCCCCAGGCTTGATTGAGGGGGTGATTTTCCCCCCCGACAATCCCCTCCAGCCTGGGGATGGCAGAGTTGCTACACGCTGCCCTTGTTGAAAAGGGTGCAAATTAAATCGGGTTCCTCGACAGTGAGGACGCTGAGCTGGGCTGCACTCTGGAGCCGATCTTTAGTCCCTGGGATTCCACCTTGGATACGCTGGCTCCCTCTCTCCCCATCGCTGGGTAGGGATGGGCATTATCTCCAGTGTAAGGGCCTTGTGCGGTTGTCATATTCAAATGTTTTTTTTTTTATACACAATTTTTGGCTTCATTAAAAGACCAAAGCAGACTTTCGTGTTTTTTCCTTAATCCAATGTTTCTGTCTCCAATCCATGATTGCTATTCACTGTGGAAGTGTCACATGGAGGACCAATGCACCTTGCCCCTTGTCCAGTACTGAGCCCTACACTCTCTCTCTGTCTCTCTCGCGCACTCTCTCTCTCTCTCTCACACACACACAGCAGGAAAGGCCCAAGCTCCATCTCCGGCCTAGTGTCAGTTAGCCTGATCTCACACCCGGTGTGGGACTGAGCTCCCCCCCCACCCCCCCACCCATAGATCAGATACTCCCAGGAGTGAGTCACAGGCTGGAACCTAATCGAGGGGTTTATATATAGAATAACAGATACCCGGGAATGAGTTACAGGCTGGAATCTAATCGAGGGGTTCAGGGGGTTTATATATAGAATAACAGATACCCGGGAATGAGTTACAGGCTGGAATCTAATCGAGGGGCTCGGGGGGGGGTTTATATATAGAATAACAGATACCCGGGAGTGAGTTACAGGCTGGAATCTAATCGAGGGTTCGGGGGGTTTATATATAGAATAACAGATACCCGGGAGTGAGTTACAGGCTGGAATCTAATCGAGGTATTCGGGGGGTGTATATATAGAATAACAGATACCCGGGAGTGAGTTACAGGCTGGAATCTAATTGAGGGGCTCGGGGGGTTTATATATAGAATAACAGAGACCCCGGGGAGTGAGTTACAGGCTGGAATTTATCCTTGGAAATAGGGAGAGGTGTAGAGACTGGAGGAGGTTACAGAGATAGGGGAGAGGTGTAGGGGCTGGAGGGGGTTACAGAGATAGGGAGGGGTGTAGGGGCTGGAGGAGGTTACAGAGATAGGGAGGGGTGTAGGGGCTGGAGGAAGTTACAGAGATAGGGAGGGGTGTAGGGGCTGGAGGAGATTACAGAGATAGGGAGGGGTGTAGGGGCTGGAGGGGGTTACAGAGATAGGGAGGGTGTAGGGGCTGGAGGGGGTTACAGAGATAGGGAGGGTGTAGGGGCTGGAGGAGGTTACAGAGATAGGGAGGGGTGTAGGGGCTGGAGGAGGTTACAGAGATAGGGAGGGGTGTAGGGGCTGGAGGAGGTTACAGAGATGGGGAGGTGTGTAGGGGCTGGAGGGGGTTACAGAGATAGGGAGGGGTATAGGGGCTGGAGGGGGTTACAGAGATAGGGAGGGGCTGGAGGGGGTTACAGAGATAGGGAGGGGTGTAGGGGCTGGAGGAGGTTACAGAGATGGGGAGGTGTGTAGGGGCTGGAGGGGGTTACAGAGATAGGGAGGGGTATAGGGGCTGGAGGAGGTTACAGAGATAGGGAGGGGTATAGGGGCTGGAGGGGGTTACAGAGATAGGGAGGGGTGTAGGGGCTGGAGGGGGTTACAGAGATAGGGAGGGGTATAGGGGCTGGAGGAGGTTACAGAGATAGGGAGGGGCTGGAGGAGGTTACAGAGATAGGGAGGGGCTGGAGGGGGTTACAGAGATAGGGAGGGGCTGGAGGAGGTTACAGAGATAGGGAGGTGGGACGAAGAGAGATTTGTAAACAGGGCTGAGAAATTTGAAATCGAGTCGTTGGTTAACTAGGAGCCAGTGTAGGTCAGTGAGCACAGGGGGTGATTGGTGAGTGGGACTCGGTGCGAGTTAGGACACGGGGTCAGTGAGCACAGGGGGTGATGGGTGAGTGGGACTGGGTGTGAGTTAGGACACGGGGCAGTGAGCACAGGGGGTGATGGGTGAGCGGGACTCGGTGCGAGTTAGGACACGGGGCAGTGAGCACAGCGGGTGATGGGTGAGCGGGACTGGGTGTGAGTTAGGACACGGGGGTGTGAGCACAGGGGGTGATGGGTGAGCGGGACTGGGTGTGAGTTAGGACACGGGTCAGTGGGCACAGGGGGTGATGGGTGAGCGGGACTGGGTGCGAGTTAGGACACGGGGCAGTGAGCACAGGGGGTGATGGGTGAGCGGGACTGGGTGCGAGTTAGGACACGGGGATGCCGGGTTTGGGATCACCAAGTTTACAGAAAGTGGAAGTAGGGAGGCCGGCCAGGAGTGCGTTGGAATAGTCGAGTCTGGAGGGGACAAAGGCACGGATGAGGGTTTCAACAGCAGATGGGCTGAGGCGGACAATGTTAGAGAGGTGGTCTTTGTGCTGGGGAGGATAATTGTTCTTTGGTTACATGGTGGTGGGATGTCTTACTGCGTTGAGTGCCCAATATAAATCATAGAATAATACAGCACAGGAGGATCCCATTGGGCCCCTCGAGCCCGTGCTGTGCCGGCTCTGTGACAGAGCGATCCAATCAGTCCCACTCCCCCCCTGCACTTTCCCCACAGCCCCGGCACATTTCTCCTGTCCCAGTATTGATCCAATTCCCGGTTTGAAAGTCACGATTGAATCTGCTCCCACCGCCCTTTCAGGCAGCGCGTTCCCGATCACAACAACTCGCTGCGTGAAAACATTCTCCTCGTCTCCCCCTCTGGTTCCATCGCCGATTATCATCAATCCGTGTCCCTCTGGTTACCGGCCCTCCTGCCCCCCGGGAACAGTCCCTCCTGATTTACTCCGTCAGAACCCCCTGTGATTTTGAACACCTCTTCAATGCAAATTGTGCAGTTACCCACACCAGCCACTAGGCTGTGCTGTCAGGCTTTAGAGACAGGTTGTGGGATCTTGTGTGTTCCAGCCACTACACTTAGCTGGGGGGGGGGGGGAGGGATATACCATTCAACAGCATAGTGAGCCCCCTCCATTCATGCCCTTAATCCAGGTGATTGAACATCAGTGAAAGAATCTTAACACAGAGAGAGCTGGTGTCCCAGGTATAAAACACTGGTTAGGCCACAGCTGGAGTACTGCGTGCAGTTCTGATCACATTACAGGAAAGATGTGATTGCACTGGAGAGGGTACAGAGGAGATTTACCAGGATGTTGCACTGGAGAGGGTACAGAGGAGATTTACCAGGATGTTGCACTGGAGAGGGTACAGAGGAGATTTACCAGGATGTTGCACTGGAGAGGGTGCAGAGGACATTTACCAGGATGTTGCACTGGAGAGGGTACAGAGGAGATTTACCAGGATGTTGCACTAGAGAGGGTACAGAGGAGATTTACCAGGATGTTGCCGGGACTGGAGAATTTTAGCGATGAGGAAAGATTGGATAGACTGGGGTTGTTTTCTTTGGAACAGAGGAGGCTGAGGGGAGAGCTGATTTGAGGTGTGTAAAATTATGAGGGGCCTGGATAGAGTGGATAGGACGGACCTGTTTCCCTGGGCAGAGGGGTCAATAACTAGGGGGCATAGATTTAAAGTAATTGGGGGGAGGTTTAGAGGGGATTTGAGGGAAATATCTTCACCCAGAGGGTGGTGGGGGTCTGGGGTGGAACTCACTGCCTGAAAGGGCGGTAGAGGCAGAAACCCTCACCACATTTAAACAGTACTTGGATGTGCACCTGAAGTGCTGTAACCTACAGGGCTACGGACCCAGAGCGGGAAAGTGGGATTAGGCCGGGTAGCTCTTGGTCGGCCGGAGCGGACACGATGGGCCGAATGGCATCCTTCCGTGCTGTAAATTTCTCTGATTTATTCTACGAACAGAGTTACACGCTGGGGTCTAATCGTTGGGGGGGTATGATTTATTTTTGTGCTGAATATTCTATGTCATTTGTATTCTCCCATTTAACATTAAATGCCCCCTATCAACCATCATCATCATCATCATCATCATCGTAGGCAGTCCATCGAGCGAGGATGACTTGCTTACACAAGAGTTCACAGATGTTTCAATGGAGGACCCGATGTTCCAGTCCTGAACTCCCAGTTGACGGGGTGGAAGATGCCTGTGGGTGGATTGTTTTAACGTGTGGTGCCCGTTGACAGAGCGAGGCCTTTATCCAGGAGCAAGGATTAACCAGGACGGCTGGAGACCTACTCTGCTGCACGGACCCAGTGCGCACATATCGCACAGTGTGGGCTGGGCCCGTGCTGCCCCTGGGCCCCGTACCCTCATTCACCGCACCTTCGCACACGATCTCTCGCCGCTCCTCCGCCCCGATCCCTCGCCCCTCCTCCGCCCCGATCTCTCGCCGCTCCTCCGCCCCGATCTCTCGCCCCTCCTCCGCCCCGATCTCTCGCCCCTCCTCCGCCCCGATCTCTCGCCGCTCCTCCGCCCCGATCTCTGGCCGCTCCTCCGCCCCGATCTCTCGCCCCTCCTCCGCCCCGATCCCTCGCCGCTCCTCCGCCCCGATCCCTCGCCCCTCCTCCGCCCCGATCTCTGGCCGCTCCTCCGCCCCGATCTCTCGCCCCTCCTCCGCCCCGATCTCTCGCCGCTCCTCCGCCCCGATCTCTCGCCGCTCCTCCGCCCCGATCCCTCGCCGCTCCTCCTCCCCGATCCCTCGCCGCTCCTCCGCCCCCGATCTCTCGCCGCTCCTCCGCCCCGATCCCTCGATACTCCTCCGCCCCGATCTCTCGCCGCTCCTCCGCCCCGATCCCTCGCCCCTCCTCCGCCCCGATCCCTCGATACTCCTCCGCCCCGATCTCTCGCCGCTCCTCCGCCCCGATCCCTCGATACTCCTCCGCCCCGATCTCTCGCCGCTCCTCCGCCCCGATCCCTCGCCGCTCCTCCGCCCCGATCCCTCGCCCCTCCTCCGCCCCGATCCCTCGATACTCCTCCGCCCCGATCTCTCGCCGCTCCTCCGCCCCGATCCCTCGCCCCTCCTCCGCCCCGATCCCTCGATACTCCTCCGCCCCGATCTCTCGCCCCTCCTCCGCCCCGATCTCTGGCCGCTCCTCCGCCCCGATCCCTCGATACTCCTCCGCCCCGATCTCTGGCCGCTCCTCCGCTCGCCGCTCCTCCGCCCCGATCTCTCGCCCCTCCTCCGCCCCCGATCTCTCGCCGCTCCTCCGCCCCGATCTCTCGCCCCTCCTCCGCCCCCGATCTCTCGCCCCTCCTCCGCCCCCCGATCTCTCGCCGCTCCTCCGCCCCGATCTCTCGCCCCTCCTCCGCCCCCGATCTCTGGCCGCTCCGCCGCCCCGATCTCTCGCCGCTCCTCCGCCCCCGATCTCTGGCCGCTCCTCCGCCCCGATCTCTCGCCGCTCCTCCGCCCCCGATCTCTCGCCGCCCCTCCGCCCCGATCTCTCGCCGCTCCTCCGCCCCGATCCCTCGCCCCTCCTCCGCCCCGATCCCTCGATACTCCTCCGCCCCGATCTCTCGCCCCTCCTCCGCCCCGATCCCTCGATACTCCTCCGCCCCGATCTCTCGCCGCTCCTCCGCCCCGATCCCTCGCCGCTCCTCCGCCCCGATCCCTCGCCCCTCCTCCGCCCCGATCCCTCGATACTCCTCCGCCCCGATCTCTCGCCGCTCCTCCGCCCCGATCCCTCGCCCCTCCTCCGCCCCGATCCCTCGATACTCCTCCGCCCCGATCTCTCACCGCTCCTCCGCCCCGATCCCTCGCCGCTCCTCCGCCCCAATCCCTCGCCCCTCCTCCGCCCCGATCTCTGGCCGCTCCTCCGCCCCGATCCCTCGATACTCCTCCGCCCCGATCTCTGGCCGCTCCTCCGCTCGCCGCTCCTCCGCCCCGATCTCTCGCCCCTCCTCCGCCCCCGATCTCTCGCCGCTCCTCCGCCCCGATCTCTCGCCCCTCCTCCGCCCCCGATCTCTCGCCCCTCCTCCGCCCCCCGATCTCTCGCCGCTCCTCCGCCCCGATCTCTCGCCCCTCCTCCGCCCCCGATCTCTGGCCGCTCCTCCGCCCCGATCTCTCGCCGCTCCTCCGCCCCCGATCTCTGGCCGCTCCTCCGCCCCGATCTCTCGCCGCTCCTCCACCCCCGATCTCTCGCCGCCCCTCCGCCCCCGATCCCTCGCCGCTCCTCCGCCCCGATCTCTCGCCGCTCCTCCGCCCCGATCCCTCGCCGCTCCTCCGCCCCGATCTCTCGCCGCTCCTCCGCCCCGATCTCTCGCCGCTCCTCCGCCCCGATCTCTGGCCGCTCCTCCGCCCCCGATCTCTGGCCGCTCCTCCTCCCCGATCTCTCGCCCCTCCTCCGCCCCGATCTCTCGCCCCTCCTCCGCCCCGATCTCTCGCCGCTCCTCCGCCCCCGATCTCTCGCCCCTCCTCCGCCCCGATCTCTGGCCGCTCCTCCGCCCCGATCTCTCGCCGCTCCTCCGCCCCCGATCTCTCGCCCCTCCTCCGCCCCGATCTCTCGCCCCTCCTCCGCCCCGATCTCTCGCCGCTCCTCCGCCCCCGATCTCTCGCCCCTCCTCCGCCCCGATCTCTCGCCCCTCCTCCGCCCCGATCTCTCGCCGCTCCTCCGCCCCGATCTCTCGCCGCTCCTCCGCCCCGATCTCTCGCCGCTCCTCCGCCCCGATCTCTCGCCGCTCCTCCGCCCCGATCTCTCGATACTCCTCCGCCCCGATCTCTCGCCCCTCCTCCGCCCCCCGATCTCTGGCCGCTCCTCCGCCCCGATCTCTGGCCGCTCCTCCGCCCCGATCTCTGGCCGCTCCTCCGCCCCGATCTCTCGCCCCTCCTCCGCCCCCCGATCACTCGCCACTCCTCTGCCCCGATCTCTCCCCGCTCCTCCGCCCCGATCTCTCGCCGCTCCTCCGCCCCGATCTCTCGATACTCCTCTGCCCCAATCCCTCGCCGCTCCTCCTCCCCCGATCTCTCGCCGCTCCTCCGCCCCGATCTCTCGCCGCTCCTCCGCCCCGATCTCTCGATACTCCTCTGCCCCAATCCCTCGCCGCTCCTCCTCCCCCGATCTCTCGTCGCTCCTCCGCCCCGATCTCTCGCCGCTCCTCCGCCCCCGATCTCTCGCCGCTCCTCCGCCCCCGATCTCTCGCCGCTCCTCCGCCCCGATCACTCGTCGCTCCTCCGCCCCGATCTCTCGCCGCTCCTCCGCCCCGATCTCTCGATACTCCTCTGCCCCAATCCCTCGCCGCTCCTCCTCCCCCGATCTCTCGCCGCTCCTCCGCCCCGATCTCTCGCCGCTCCTCCGCCACAAATATTCACATCAACCATGACCTTACTAAATGGCTGGGCAGGTTCGAGGGGCCGAATGGCTGACTCCTGCTCCTAATTCTTAAGTTCTATCACTTACATTTAAAATTTTCCTGTGTCATTTTTCTCCATTTAAATAAAAAATGTCCTTGTGTAATATTTCCCTGCTTAGTTTTAAAGTGTCCATTATTAAACATTAAATTGAATATTAAAATATCCTCCTATTTGAGACGACATAATCTCCATTTGATATTCCCCATATTTAATACTTGATTTAACTTGATTGTCTGCTGTTCAGTCATAAATCCCTCTCAGAACTATCTTCAATTTTAAAGAAAAAAAACATATATATCACTTTATAATTAATTGTATATATATATGTATAGATTATACAGCTAGGATAAACCAAACAAAATTACCGACGAGGATGGGATTCGAACCCACGCGTGCAGAGCACAATGGATTAGCAGTCCATCGCCTTAACCACTCGGCCACCTCGTCCTGTACGAGGGCAAGCTCGGCTCCGCGTTCCATGAGCTCGGCGGCCGGGCTACATTGTTGCCGTCAGCGCTGAGATTGATACAATTGTCGCCGCGTTCGATTCCTTTGTCTCAACGTTCCAATCCTTTGTCTCCGCGTTCCATCCCTTCACACACAACATGCTCAGGGCGCAGGAACCAGGAAGTAAACTTTTTAATTTACTGGGGAGGGGCCTCCTTTTAAACAGGAATTTGATGTTTTTTAAAAGCTCACATATGGTTTCAAGTTCTGGCATTCAAATTTCTCTCATTAACTTGACATTTTAGGGGGCACACAGCACTTGAGTAATTTTACTGCTGCACACGTGGTTTTTATTGGCTCATGGGAGATGTGGCCATGGCTGGTAACGCCCCCGCTCACAGCATTTATTGCCCATCCCCCTAATCGCCCCCTTGAGAAGGGGGTGGTGGTGAGCTGCCTTCTTGAACCGCCGCAGTCCGCGTGGCGGTGTAAGGAAAGAGAGAGTTGCATTCACGTAGCACCTGCTACCCTCTGTAAATTTCAGCTCATCCCAAACACTGCGCCGCCCCGTGTCCTAAGTCGCACCGAGTCCCGCTCACCCATCACCCCATGTGCTCGCTGCCCTGTGTCCTAACTCACACCAGGTCCCGCTCACCCATCACCCCGTGTGCTCGCTGCCCTGTGTCCTAACTCACACCAAGTCCCGCTCACCCATCACCCCGTGTGCTCGCTGCCCTGTGTCCTAACTCACACCAAGTCCCGCTCACCCATCACCCCGTGTGCTCGCTGCCCTGTGTCCTAACTCACACCAAGTCCCGCTCACCCATCACCCCGTGTGCTCGCTGCCCTGTGTCCTAACTCACACCGAGTCCCACTCACCCATCACCCCGTGTGCTCGCTGCCCTGTGTCCTAACTCACACCAAGTCCCGCTCACCCATCGCCCCGTGTGCTCGCTGACCTACATTGGCTCCCGATTAAGCAACGCCTTGATTTCAAAATTCTCCATCCTCGTGTTCAAATCCCTCCATGGCCCTCGCCCCTCCCTATCTCTGTAACCCCCTCCAGCCCCTACAACACTCCCTATCTCTGTAACCTCCTCCAACCCTACACCACTCCCTATCTCCGTACCCCCCTCCAGCCCCTACACACCTCCCTATCTCTGTAACCTCCTCCAGCCCCTACACCCCTCCCTATCTCTGTAACCTCCTTCAGCCCCTACACCCCTCCCTATCCCTTTAACCTCCACCAGCCCCTACACCCCTCCCTATCTCTGTAACCTCCTCCAGCCCCTACACCCCTCCCTATCTCTGTAACCTCCTCCTGCCCTACACCCCTCCCTATCTCTGTAACCTCCTCCAGCCCTATACCCCTCCCTATCTCTGCAACCTCCTCCAGCCCCTACACCCCTCCCTATCTCTGTAAGCCTCTACACCCCTCCCTATCTCTGTAACCTCCTCCTGCCCTACACCCCTCCCTATCTCTGTAACCTCCTCCAGCCCTATACCCCTCCCTATCTCTGCAACCTCCTCCAGCCCCTACACCCCTCCCTATCTCTGTAACCTCCTCCAGCCCCTACACCGCTCCCTATCTCTGTAACGCCCTCCAGCCCTACACCCCTCCCTATCCCTGTAACCTCCTCCAGCCCCTACACCCCACTCTATCCCTGTAACCCCCTCCAGCCCTACACCCCTCCCTATCCCTGTAACCTCCTCCAGCCCCTACACCCCTCCCTATCCCTGTAACCTCCTCCAGCCCCTACAACCCTCCGAGATCTCTGCGCTCCTCCAATTCTGCCCATCGCCCGATTCCCCTCGCTCCACCATCGGTGGCCGTGCCTTCTGTTGCCTGGGCCCCAAGCTCTGGAACTCCCTCCCTAAACCTCTCCGCCTCTCTCTCCTCCTTTAAGACGCTTCTTAAAACCGACCTCTCTGACCCAGCTTTTGGTCGCCTGTCCCAATATCTCCTTATGCGGCTCGGGGTCAAATTCTTGTATTTTATAATGCTCGTGTGAAGCACAGAAACATAGAAACATAGAAATTTACAGGGCAGAAGGAGGCAATTTTGGCCCATTGTGTCGGCGCCGGCCGACAAAGAGCCGCATGGCCCTCGGTCAGCAGCCCTGAAGGTTACAAATAAATCTATGAACAATGAACAATGTTGGAAAAAAAAACATTTCATTGGCTGTAAAGCACCTTGGGATGTTATATTACGTTAAAGGTGCTGTAAAAATGTAAGTTGTTGTTGTTGTTTTACAACCACTGGACGTCCCAAACTGCTTTACAGCCAATAAAATGTTTATTTTTTCGGCAGTGTAGTCACTGTTGTAATGTAGAAAACGTGTCGTGCTTGTGAGGACTGGGTGGTTTTGGGACCAAAGCTTCCCTAACCTGAACCAGTTGGAGTGGCCAAGATGGAGAGCGATCTGTTATTTGTTGGGTATCAAGGTATGGAGTTAAGGCGGGAAAATGGAGGTAAGGTACAGATCAGCCAGATTTTAATGAGTTGGGCCCAATGGCCTCCTCCTGTTCCTGTGTAACAGGCTCGAGGAGCTGAACGGTGTCCTCCTGTTCCTAATGTAACAGGCTCGAGGGGCTGAATGGCCTCCTCCTGTTCCTAATTGAACAGGCTCGAGGGGCTGAATGGCCTCCTCCTGTTCCTAATGTAATAGGCTCGAGAGGCTGAATGGCCTCCTCCTGTTCCTAATGTAACAGGCTCGAGGGGCTGAATGGCCTCCTCCTGTTTCTAATGTAACAGGCTCGAGGGGCTGAATGGCCTCCTCCTGTTCCTGTGTAACAGGCTCGAGGGGCTGAATGGCCTCCTCCTGTTCCTAATGTAACAGGCTCGAGGGGCTGAATGGCCTCCTCCTGTTCCTGTGTAACAGGCTCGAGGGGCTGAATGGCCTCCTCCTGTTCCTAATGTAACAGGCTCGAGGGGCTGAATGGCCTCCTCCTGTTTCTATATCACGGGAGATGAACCCAAGGTGGGTAGATTTTTTAGGTGTGGGTATTAGGGGATATGAAACTCTGGGCTGTCAGTGGGTGGTGCCAATTAATCCTCAAACCGCCTTTTCATTCTCCCCGGTTTGGGGAGGGGGGGCAGTGCTGGATGAAATTTGGAACATCTTGTTCCTGGGGAAACACAGCCCAGTCTGGCTGAGAAACACTGCAGGAACTTGAGTCGCGGTTGCAGCAGGAAGGGGGCGAGGGAGAGTGGGGCCTGGGGAGAGGCACTGAAATGCACAGCAGAAAGGGTCCTGGGTTAGTATTGGGTGAAGGAGGGGGTTTTCTAATGGGTGGGAGGAGGAGGGCTGGTCATGCAATGGGTGGGAGGATGGGCTTGTAATGGGTGGGGTAGGGAGGGCTTGTAATGAGAGGGAGGGCTTGTAATAAGAGGGGGGAGTGAGGGCTTGTAATGGGAGGAGGGGGAGGGTGGGCTTGTAATGGGGGGTGGAGGCGGAAGAGAAGGGAGGAGGAGGGAAGGGGAGGGTGGGCTTGTAATGGGTGGGGGAGGGAGTGCTTGTAATGGGAGGAGGATGGAGAGCTTGTAATGAGAGGAGGAGGAGGAGGGTGGGCTTGTAATGGGAGAGGGAGGTTGGTCTTGTAATTGGAGGGGGAGGGAGAGCTTTTAATGGGGGGAGGGCTTGTAATGGGAGGGGGAGGGAGAGCTTGTAATGGGATTGGGAGGGCTTGTAATGGGAGGGGGAGGGAGAGCTTGTAATGGGATTGCGAGGAGGCGGGAGGGCCTTTTATGAGGGGGGAGAGCTTGTAATGGGAGAAGGTGGGAGGGTTTGTAATGTGGGGGGGGGAGGCGGAAGAGCAGGGAGGAGGAGGGAAGGGGTGGGTGGGCTTGTAATGGGCGGGGGAGGGAGTGTTTATAATGGGAAGAGGACGGAGAGCTTGTAATGGGAGGGTGGGCTTGTAATGAGAGGAGGAGGAGGAAGGTGGGCTTGTAATGGGAGCGGGAGCGGGAGGGGGAGAGTGAGTTTGTAATGGGAGGGGAGGGAGTGCTTGTAATGGGAGAGGGAGGTTGGGCTTGTAATTGGAAGGGGAGAGCTTTTAATTGGGGGGGGGGGCTTGTAATAAGATTGCGAGGAGGAGGGAGGGCTTTTAATGAGGGGGAGAGCTTGTAATGGGAGGAGGAGGGACGGTTTGTAATGGGGGAGCCGGGAGGCTGGAGGCTGTAAGTGCAGCTCCCTGTCCCGGGGAAGGAACCAGGCCATGCCGCCGCCGCCGCCGGCGCTGCCGGTGAAGTGCTCTGCTTTCCGGGCGGTACTGGGCGCCCTGCTGCTGGTGGCCGCCCTGCAGCTGGTCTACCTGTCGCTGCTGTCGGGGCTGCACGGCCGGCAGCAGCGGCGCCGCTACTCTCAGCTGTTCCGGGGCTCGGAGAGCCGGGGCCGGACCCGGGGGCTGGAGCAAGAGGCCCGGGAACGCAGACAGAGCCTGGCCCGGGCCCTGGAGGCCGGCGGCACGCTGGATTCCAGCGGCCAGTACCGCCTGTACCGCGACGTGACCCGCAGCCCGGTGGCTCTTCGGCCAGGGGAGGCGGCGCGCCGCGACTTTTCCCTGGCTACCCACGCCTCGGTGGGCAACCTGCACCACCTGCCGGCCCTGGTCCGACGCTGGCAGGCCCCCCTGTCCCTGGCCCTCTTCGCCCCGTCCGGGCAGGTGCCCGACGCCCTCCTCAGCCTCTACCGCCTCTCCTTGCACTGCCCGGGCGTCCAGGAGCTGGTCACCTTCACCCTGGTCACCTGCAGCCGGGACCGGGTGGGCTTCCCGGCCGGGGAGGAGGAGGAGGAGGAGGAGGAGGACGGCGGCGGCGGCCAGGACTCCTGGGACCCCGGGCCGGAGCTGGACGCCGATCCCGAGCCCCACCCGCCCTGCCGGCGGGCGCTGGCCCCCGTCCACCGCCTGCGCCGCCGCCACGGCAACTACCAGCTGGCCAACGCCTCCTACCCCAACAACCTGCTGCGCAACGCTGCCCGCGAGGCCCTGCCCTCCCGCTACGTGGCCGTCATCGACGTGGACATGCTGCCCAGCGGCCAGCTGCACCGCCGCTTCCTGGAGCTGGTCTCCTCCGGCCTGGGGCCTGGCCCCACCGTCTTCGTGCTGCCCGCCCTGGAGATGCGCCACAGCCGCCGGCTGCCCGAGACCAAGCACGAGCTTCAGCGCCTCTACCAGGTGGGCGAGGTGCGGCCCTTCTACGACGAGCTCTGCCCCCGGTGCCAGGCCCCCACCAACTACAGCCGCTGGATCAACTTGCCCTCCTCCTCCTCCACCTCTTCCGACGCCTCCCGGCCTAACGCGGGCCTGGGCGTGGCCTACACCCGCCCCTGGACCGACCCCTGGGAGCCCTTCTACGTGGGGCCCCGCTCGGTGCCCCCCTACGACGAGAGGTTCAAGCAGTACGGCTTCAACCGCATCAGTCAGGTGAGCTCTTTGACTGTGGAGGGCATCGCGGTCTTGTATTGGGGAGGGGGGGCGGTGGCTGCTGGGTGGTTAGTGTGCGTGTGTGTGTGTGTGTGGCGTCATGCACACACTATGGCAGTATATTAGCACGGATAAAGGATTGGCTAACGAGCAGAAAACAGAAAGTCGGGATAAATGGTTCGTTCTCAGGTTGGCAATCGGAAACATAGAAAATAGGTGCAGGAGTAGGCTATTCGGCTCTTCGAGCCTGCACCACCATTAAATATGAAGGCCGATAAATCCCCGGGGCCTGATGGTCTGCATCCCAGAGTACATAAGGAAGTGGCCCTAGATATAGTGGATGCATTGGTGATCATTTTCCAACAGTCTATCGACTCGGGATCAGTCCCAATGGACTGGAGGGTAGCTAATGTAACACTGCTGTTTAAAAAAAGGAGGGAGAGAGAAAACGGGGAATTATAGACCGGTTAGCCTGACATCAGTAGTGGGGAAAATGTTGGAATCAATTATTAAGGATGAAATAGCAGCACATTTGGAAAGCAGTGACAGGATCGGTCCAAGTCAGCATGGATTTATGAAAGGGAAATCATGCTTGACGAATCTCCTGGAATTTTTTGAGGATGTAACGAGCAGACTGGACAAGGGAGAATGTGAAGTTATCCACTTTGGTGGCAAAAACATGAAGGCAGAATATTATCTGAATAGTGACAGATTAGGAAAAGGGGAGGCGCAACGAGACCTGGGTGTCATGGTTCATCAGTCATTGAAAATAGGCATGCAGGTACAGCAGGTGGTGAAGAAGGCAAATGGTATGTTGACCTTCATAGCTAGGGGATTTGAGTATAGGAGCAGGGAGGTCTTACTGCAGTTGTACAGGGCCTTAGTGAGGCCTCACCTGGAATATTGTGTTCAGTTTTGGTCTCCTAATCTGGGGAAGGACGTTCTTGCTATTGAGGGAGTGCAGCGAAGGTTCACCAGACTGATTCCAGGGATGGCAGGACTGACATATGAGGAGAGACTGGATCAACTGAGCCTTTATACATTGGAGTTTAGAAGGATGAGGGGATCTCATAGAAACATATAAGTTTCTGACGGGACTGGACAAGTTAGATGCGGGAAGAACGTTCCCGATGTTGGGGAAGTCCAGAACCAGGGGTCACAGTCTAAGGATAAGGGGTAGGCCATTTAGGACTGAGATGAGGAGAAACTTCTTCACTCAGAGTTGTTAACCTGTGGAATTCCCTGCCGCAGAGAGTTGTTGATGCCAGTTCATTGGATATATTCAAGAGGGAGTTAGATATGGCCCTTACGGCTAAAGGGGATCAAGGAGTATGGAGAGAAAGCAGGAAAGGGATACTGAGGGAATGATCAGCCGTGATCTTATTGAATGGTGGTGCAGGCTCGAAGGGCCGAATGGCCTACTCCTGCACCTATTTTCTATGTTTCAAAAAGATCATGGCTGATCATGCAACTTCTGTACCCCATTCCTGCTTTCTCTCCATACCCCCTGATCCCTTTAGCCATAAGGGCCACATCTAACTCCCTTTTGAATATATCTAACAAACTGGCCTCAACAACTCTCTGTGGTAGAGAATTCCACAGGTTCACCACTCTCTGGGTGAAGAAGTTTCTCCTCATCTCGGTCCTAAATGGCTTACCCCTTATCCTTAGACTGTGACCCCTGGTTCTGGACTTCCCCAGCATTGGGAACATTCTTCCTGCATCTAACCTGTCCAGTCCCGTCAGAATTTTATATGTTTCTATGAGATCCCCTCTCATTCTTCTAAACTCCAGTGAATACAGGCCCAGTCAATCCAGTCTCTCCTCATATGTCAATCCTGCCATCCCGGGAATCAGGCTGGTGAACCTTTGCTGCACTCCCTCAATAGCAAGAACGTCCTTCCTCCGATTCGGAGACCAAAACTGAACACAATATTCCAGGTGAGGCCTCACCAAGGCCCTGTACAACTGCAGTAAGACCTCCCTGCTCCTATACTCAAATCCCCTAGCTATGAAGGCCAACATGCCATTTGCCGCCTTCACCGCATGGATATAAAGGATTGGCTAACGACCAGAAAACAGAGAGTCGGGATAAATGGTTCATTCTCGGGTTGGCAATCAGTATCTAGTGGGGTTCCGCAGGGATCAGTGCTGGGACCCCAACTATTTACAATCTATATTAACGACTTGGAAGAAGGGACTGAGTGTAACGTAGCCAAGTTTGCTGATGATACAAAGATGGGAGGAAAAGCAATGTGTGAGGAGGACACAAAAAATCTGCAAAAGGACATAGACAGACTAAGTGAGTGGGCAAAAATTTGGCAGATGGAGTATAATGTTGGAAAGTGTGAGGTCATGCACTTTGGCAGAAAAAAAATCAATGAGCAAGTTATTATTTAAATGGAGAAAAATTACAAAGTGCTGCAGTACAGCGGGACCTGGGGTTACTTGTACACCAGTCATTGAAAGCCAAACATGCAGGTGCAGCAAGCAGTTAGGAAGTCAAATGGTATGTTGGCCTTCATTGCAAGAGGATTTAAGTACAGGAGCAAGGATGTCTTACTCCAGTTATACAGGGCCTTGATGAGACCGCACCTGGAGTATTGTGTGCAGTTTTGGTCTCCTTACCTAAGGAAGGATATACTTGCCATAGAGGGAGTGCAGCGAAGGTTCACCAGACTGATTCCTGGGAGGGCAGGACTGTCGTACGAGGAGAGATTGGGTCGACTGGGCCTGTATTCACTAGAGTTTAGAAGAATGAGAGGGGATCTCATTGAAAGGTATACAATTCTGACGGGGTTGGACAGACTGGATGCGGGGAGGATGTTTCCCCGGGGCTGGGAAGTCTAGAACAAGGGGTCACAGTCTCAGGATACGGGGTCGGAAATTTAGGATCGAGATGAGGAGAAATGTTCTCACTCAGAGGGTGGTGAACCTGTGGAATTCTCTACCACAGAAGGCTGTGGGGGCCAAGTCACTGAATATATTTAAGAGGGAGATAGATAAATTTCTAGACACAAAAGGCATCAAGGGGTATGGGGCGAAAGCGGGAACATGGTGTTGAAATAGAGGATCAGCCATGATCATATTGAATAGTGGTGCAGGCTCGAGGGGCCGAATGGCCTACTCCTGCTCCTATTTTCTATGTTTCTAAGTACAGCGGGACCTGGGGGTACTGGTGCATGAAACACAAAAGGATAGTATGCAGGTACAGCAAGTGATCAGGAAGGCCAATGGTATCTTGGCCTTTATTGCAAAAGGGATGGAGTATAAAAGCAGGGAGGTCTTGCTCCAGTTATACAGGGTATTGGTGAGGCCACACCTGGAGTACTGCGTGCAGTTTTGGTTTCCATATTTACGAAAGGATATACTTGCTTTGGAGGCAGTTCAGAGAAGGTTCACTCGGTTGATTCCGGAGACGAGGGGGTTGACTTATGAGGAAAGGTTGAGGAGGTTGGGCCTCTACTCATTGGAATTCAGAAGAATGAGAGGTGACCTTATCGAAACGTATAAGATTATGAGGGGGCTTGACAAGGTGGATGCAGAGAGGATGTTTCCACTGATGGGGGAGACTAGAACTAGGGGGCATGGTCTTAGAATAAGGGGCCGCCCATTTAAAACTGAGATGAGGAGGAATTTCTTCTGAGGGTTGTACATCTGTGGAAGTCGCTGCCCCAGAGAGTTGTGGAAGCTGGGACATTGAATAAATTTAAGAGATAGTGGATCGTGAAGGGCATCTTTCGGATGAGACGTTAAACCGAGGCCCCGTCTGCCCTCTCGGGTGGATGTAAAAGATCCCGGGGCCACTATTGGAAGAAGAGCAGGGGAGTTCTCCCCGGTGTCCTGGGGCCAATATTTATCCCTCGACCAACATCACTAAAACAGATGATCTGGGTCATTATCTCAATGCTGTCAGAGTAGGAATCACAGGATAGCTCAGATGAATACGTGGCTTGAGCAGTGGTGCAGCAGGGAGGGATTCAAATTCCTGGGACATTGGAACCGGTTCTGGGGGAGGTGGGACCAGTACAAACTGGACGGTCTGCACCTGGGCAGGACCGGAACCAATGTCCGAGGGGGAGTGTTTGGTAGTGCTGTTGGGGAGGAGTTAAACTAATATGGCAGGGGGATGGGAATCTATGCAGGGAGTCAGAGGGAAGTAGAATGGGGGCAGAAGCAAAAGATAGAAAGGAGAATAGTAAAAGTGGAGGGCAGAGAAACCCAAGGCAAAAATCAAAAAGGGCCACATTACAGCAAAATTCTAAAGGGTCAAACTGTGTTTAAAAGACAAGCCTGAAGGCTCTGTGCCTCAATGTGAGGAGTATTCGTAATAAGGTGGACAAATTAACTGCGCAGGCAGCAATTAATGAATATGATATAATTGGGATTACGGAGACATGGCTCCAGGATGACCAAGGCTGGGAACTCAACATCCAGGGGTGTTCAACATTCAGGAAAGATAGACAGAAAGGAAAAGGAGGTGAGGTAGCATTGCTGGTTAGAGAAGAAATTAACGCAATAGTAAGGAAGGACATTAGCTTGGAGGATGTGGAATCGGTATGGGTGGAGCTGCAGAATACCAAGGGGCAGAAAACGCTAGTGGGAGTTGTGTACAGACCACCAAACAGCAGTAGTGAGGCTGGGGACAGCATCAAACAAGAAATTAGGGACGCGTGCAATAAAGGTACAGCAGTTATCATGGGTGATTTTAATCTACATATAGATTGGGTTAACCAAACTGGTAGCAATACGGAGGAGGAGGATTTCCTGGAGTGTATTAGGGATGCTTTTCTAGACCGATATGTCGAGGAACCAACTAGAGGGCTGGCCATCGTAGACTGTGTGATGTGTAATGAGAAGGGAATAATTAGCAATCTTGTTGTGCGAGGCCCCTTGGGGAAGAGTGACCATAATATGGTAGAATTCTTTATTAAGACGGAGAGTGACACAGTTCATTCAGAGACTAGGGTCCTGAACTTCAGGAAAGGTAACTTCGATGGTATGAGACGTGAATTGGCTAGAATAGACTGGCAAATGATACTTAAAGGGTTGACGGTGGATAGGCAGTGGCAAACATTTAAAGATCACATGGATGAACTTCAACAATTGTACATCTCTGTCTGGAGTAAAAATAAAACGGGGAAGGTGGCTCAACCGTGGCTAACAAGGGAAATTAGGGATAGTGTTAAATCCAAGGAAGAGGCATATAAATTGGCCAGAAAAAGCAGCAAACCTGAGGACTAGGAGAAATTTAGAATTCAGCAGAGGAGGACAAAGGGTTTAATTAGGAGGGGCAAAATAGAGTATGAGAAGAAGCTTGCTGGGAACATAAAAACTGACTGTAAAAGCTTCTATAGATATGTGAAAAGAAAAATATTAGTGAAGACAAACGTAGGTCCCTTGCAGTCAGAATCAGGTGAATTTATAACGGGGAACAAAGAAATGGCAGACTAATTGAACAAATACTTTGGTTTTGTCTTTATGAAGGAAGACACAAATAACCTTCCGGAAATACTAGGGGACCGAGGGTCCAGCGAGAAGGAGGAACTGAAGGAAATCCTTATTAGTCAGGAAATTGCGTTGGGGAAATTGATGGGATTGAAGGCCAATAGATCCCCAGGTCCTGATAGTCTGCATCCCAGAGTACTTAAGGAAGTGGACCTAGAAATAGTGGATGCATTGGTGATCATTTTCCAACAGTCTATTGACTCTGGATCAGTTCCTATGGACTGGAGGGTAGCTAATGTAACACCACTTTTTAAGAAAGGAGGGAGAGAGAAAATGGGTAATTATAGACCGGTTAGCCTGACATCAGTAGTGGGGAAAATGTTGGAATCAATTATTAAAGATGAAATAGCAGCGCATTTGGAAAGCAGTGACAGGATCGGTCCAAGTCAGCATGGATTTATGAAAGGGAAATCATGCTTGACAAATCTTCTGGAATTTTTTGAGGATGTAACTAGTAGAGTGGACAAGGGAGAACTAGTGGATGTGGTGTATTTGGACTTTCAAAAGGCTTTTGACAAGGTCCCACACAAGAGATTGGTGTGCAAAATTAAAGCACATGGTATTGGGGGTAATGTACTGACGTGGATAGAGAACTGGCTGGCAGACAGGAAGCAGAGAGTCGGGATAAACGGGTCCTTTTCAGAATGGCAGGCAGTGACTAGTGGGGTGCCGCAGGGATCAGTGCTGGGACCCCAGCTATTTACAATATACATTAATGATTTAGATGAAGGAATTGAATGTAATATCTCCAAGTTTGCAGATGACACTAAACTGGGTGGCGGTGTGAGCTGTGAGGAGGACGCTAAGAGGTTGCAGACTGACTTGGACAGGTTAGGTGAGTGGGCAAATGCATGGCAGCTGCAGTATAATGTGGATAAATGTGAAGTTATCCACTTTGGTGGCAAAAACATGAAGGCAGAATATTATCTGAATAGTGACAGATTAGGAAAAGGGGAGGTGCAACGAGACCTGGGTGTCATGGTTCATCAGTCATTGAAAGTTGGCATGCAGGTACAGCAGGCGGTGAAGAAGGCAAATGGTATATTGGCCTTCATAGCGAGGGGATTTGAGTATAGGAGCAGGGAGGTCTTACTGCAGTTGTACAGGGCCTTGGTGAGGCCTCACCTGGAATATTGTGTTCAGTTTTGGTCTCCTAATCTGAGGAAGGACGTTCTTGCTATTGAGGGAGTGCAGCGAAGGTTCACCAGACTCATTCCCGGGATGGCAGGACTGACATATGAGGAGAGACTGGATCAACTGGAGTTTAGAAGAATGAGAGGGGATCTCATAGAAACATATAAAATTCTGACGGGATTGGACAGGTTGGATGCAGGAAGAATGTTCCCGATGTTGGGGAAGTCCAGAACCAGGGGTCACAGTCTAAGGATAAGTGGTAGGCCATTTAGGACTGAGATGAGGAGAAACTTCTTCACTCAGAGAGTGTTAACCTGTGGAATTCCCTGCCGCAGAGAGTTGTTGAGGCCAGTTCATTGGATATATTCAAGAGGGAGTTAGATGTGGCTCTTACAGTTAAAGGGATCAAGGGGTATGGAGAGAAAGCAGGAAAGGGGTACTGAGGTGAATGATCAGCCATGATCTTATTGAATGGTGGTGCAGGCTCGAAGGGCCGAATGGCCTACTCCTGCACCTATTTTCTATGTTTCTGTGCTGTTTGTGGGAGCTTGCTGTGCGCAAATTGCCTCCGTGTTTCCCACATTACAACAGTGACTAC
Organism: Pristiophorus japonicus; assembly: GCF_044704955.1. Taxonomy (NCBI): domain Eukaryota; kingdom Metazoa; phylum Chordata; class Chondrichthyes; family Pristiophoridae; genus Pristiophorus; species Pristiophorus japonicus. Next base: position 2,285,273 of record NC_092003.1, read on the forward strand.
ACTCCAAATGTGTCTACACTCCATCTCCGTCCTAAATGGCTTACCCCTAAGACTGTGTTCCCTGGTTCCGGACTTCCCCAACATCGGGAACATTCTTCCTGCATCTAACCTGTCCAGTCCCGTCAGAATCTTATATGTTTCTATGACATCCCCTCTCATCCTTCTAAACTCCAATGTCTAAAGGCCCAGTTGATCCAGTCTCTCCTCATATGTCAGTCCCGCCATCCCAGGAATCAGTCTGGTGAAGCCTTCGCTGCACTCCGTCTTGGCGTTGGTGGGTCGATGCCGTCTGCTGCGATTCTTCTTCCCAAGAACTCGATGTCCTGTGCCAGGAAAACACACTTTGCGTGTTTCAACCTGAGCCCCACGCGATCCAACCGACTAAGAACTCCAGATTCTTCAAGTGCTCCATGGTATCCCGACCTGTAACCAGTATGACGTCCTGGAAAACCACAGTGCGAGGATCCGACTTTAGCAGGCTCTCCGTGGTCCATTGGGAGATTGCCGCGGCCGACCGAATCCCGAACAGGCACCTGTTATAGATAAACAGACCTTTGTGCGTGTTGATGTAGGTGAGGCCTTTCGAAGACTCCTCCAGCTCCTGCGTCACGTAGGCCGAGGTCAGGTCCAGCTTGGTGAACGTCTTCCCTCCAGCCAGGGTCACAAATAGGTCGTCTGCCTTGGGTAGCGGGTACTGGTCCTGCAGTGAAAAATGGTTAATCGTTACTTTATAGTCCCCACAAATCCTGACCGTACCATCCTCTTTAAGTACCGGGACAATCGGACTGGCTCACTTGATGAATTCCACCGGCACGATGATGCCTTCTCGCTGCAGCCTGTCCAGCTCAATTTCTACTTTCTCACGCATCATGTACAGTACCGCCCGTGCCTTGTGGTGGATGGGTCGTGTACTGGGAACCAAATGGATCTACACTTTCACCACCGAGAAGCTTCCAATGCCTGGCTCGAACAACAATGGGAACTTGCTCAGAACCTGGGCACATGAGGCGTCGTCGACGGACGAAAGCGCTCGGATGTCGTCCCAATTCCAGCGGATTTTACCCAGCCAGCTTCTGCCAAACACTGTGGGGCCATCCCCTGGCACAATCCACAGCGGGAGTTCATGTACTGCTCCGTCATAGGAGACTTTGACTTCTGCACTGCCAATTACAGGGATTAGTTCCTTGGTGTAAGTCCTTAGTTTGGTGTGAATGGGGCTGAGCTTGGGCCTGTGTGCCTTTTTGCCCCACAGCCTGTCGAAGGCCTTTTTACTCATTATGGACTGACTCGAACCCATGTCCAGTTCCATAGATTCTAGGATTCCGTTCAGATCAACTTTCAACATTATTGGTGGACATTTCGTAGTGAATGTGTGTACCCCACACACTTCTGCCTCCTCGGTACGAGTCTCCAATTCAGCCTGATCCCCAGTGGATCGATTTTCCTCTGCAACGTGGTGGTTTGGAGGGTTTGCAGCTCGCCGGCACATTCGCTGGAGGTGTCCCATTGTTCTGTAACCGTTGCACGCATCGTGCTTGAAGTGACATTGATGGGGCTGAGGATTACCTCCACAGCGCCAACAAGGTGTTAACTGCCTCACATTAACGATTGATGGTGGACTCTGGGTCATCTGAGGTCGGGCAGCAGTAGCCGGCGTGTACGTTCTGCCATGTATATATCTGCTCGAAACCGACGTTACTTTATGCACAGTACTGGCCGAAACTTCTTTACTCTGCGAAATCTGTTTGGTGGTGTCGCTGGTGGACATAAACGCCTGGCCTATCGTTATGGCTTTACTTAGACTCGGAGTTTCTACAGTCAACAGTTTGCGAAGGATTGTCTCATGGCCAATGCCCAGTACAAAAAAGTCTCTGAGCATTTGTTCTCGGAATCCCTCAAACTCCCAATGTCCTGCGAGGTGCCTTAGTTCGGCGACATAGCTCGCCATTTCCTGGCCCTCCGATCGTTGACCCGTGTAGAACCGATATCTCGCCATCAAAACGCTTTCCTTAGGATTTAGGTGCTCCCGGACCAGCGTACACAATTCTTTGTAGGATTTCTCTGTTGGTTTTGCCGGAGCTAGGAGATTCTTCATGAGCCCATAGGTTGTTGCCCCACAGACAGTTAGGAGGATCACCCTTTGTTTGGCAGCGTTCTCGTCCCATTCAAGTTCGTTGGCCACTAAGTATTGGTCGGGTCTCTCCACGGAGGACTCCCAACTGTCCCCTTCTGAGAACTTCTCCAGGACACCGACTGTTCTTTGCATTTTCGCGCGGATGTTCGTTACCTCGTCGCCAATTGTTACGCTCATAATAAAGGATGAAACTGAGTACTGTGTACAATGAGCAAGTGTGACCTTAGCTCCTTTTAATGCGACTCCAGAGTGCAGCTACCTCTGGGGTGGCCTGCTTATATACCGTGCTCCCAAGGGATGCTGGGATCCCTTGGGACTCCAACAGGTGGGCCCCCTGGTGGTCGGGTCATGCAGGTTACAAAGGGTTAAATACATAACAGTAGGGGTCTGGAACTCACTGCCTGAAAGGGTGGTAGAGGCAGAAACCCTCACCACATTTAAACAGTACTTGGATGTGCACCTGAAGTGCCGTAACCTACAGGGCTACGGACCCAGAGCGGGAAAGTGGGATTAGGCTGGGTAGCTCTTGGTCGGCCGGAGCGGACACGATGGGCCGAATGGCCTTTTGTGTCGTAATATTTTTATGATTCTAACTTGCATTTATATAGCGCCTTTAATGTAGTAAAACATCCCACGCAGGAGGATAATCAGTTATTGGGACAGGTGACCAAAAGCCGGGTCAGAGAGGTCGGTTTTAAAGGAAGAAAGATTTGGATTTCTATAGCGCCTTTCACGACCACTGGATGTCTCTCAGCGTTTTACAGCCAACGAAGTACTGAGCTCCCTCAGTACCGCCCCTCCGACAGCGCAGCGCTCTCTCAGTACTGCCCCTCCGACAGCGCAGCGCTCTCTCAGTACCGCCCCTCCGACACTCCCTCAGTACTGCCCCTCCGACAGTGCGGCACTCCCTCAGTACTGCCCCTCCGACAGTGCGGCACTCCCTCAGTACTGCCCCTCCGACACTCCCTCAGTACTGCCTCTCCGCCAGTGCGGCACTCCCTCAGTACTGCCTCTCCGCCAGTGCGGGGCTCCCTCAGTACCACCCCTCCGACAGCGCAGCGCTCCCTCAGTACTGCCCCCCCTCCGACAGTGCGGCACTCCCTCAGTACTGCCCCTCCGACAGTGCGGCGCTCCCTCAGTACTGCCCCTCCGACAGTGCGGCGCTCCCTCAGTACTGCCCCTCCGACAGTGCGGCGCTCCCTCAGTACTGCCCCTCCCACAGTGCGGCGCTCCCTCAGTACTGCCCCTCCGACAGTGCGGCGCTCCCTCAGTACTGCCCCTCCGACAGTGCGGCGCTCCCTCAGTACCGCCCCTCCGACAGTGCGGCGCTCCCTCAGTACCGCCCCTCCGACAGTGCGGCGCTCCCTCAGTACCGCCCCTCCGACAGTGCGGCACTCCCTCAGTACCGTCCCTCCGACAGTGCGGCACTCCCTCAGTACTGCCCCTCCGGCACTCCCTCAGTACCGCCCCTCCGACAGTCCGGCACTCCCTCAGTACCGCCCCTCCGACAGTCCGGCACTCCCTCAGTACCGCCCCTTCGACACTCCCTCAGTACCGCCCCTCCGACAGTGCGGCACTCCCTCAGTACCGCCCCTCCGACACTCCGGCACTCCCTCAGTACCGCCCCTCCGACACTCCGGCACTCCCTCAGTACCGCCCCTCCGACAGTCCGGCACTCCCTCAGTACCGCCCCTCCGACAGTGCGGCGCTCCCTCAGTACCGCCCCTCCGACAGTGCGGCGCTCCCTCAGTACTGCCCCTCCGACAGTGCGGCACTCCCTCAGTACTGCCCCTCCGACAGTGCGGCACTCCCTCAGTACTGCCCCTCCGACAGTGCGGCGCTCCCTCAGTACTGCACCGGGAGTGTCAGTCTCGATCTTTTTCTGCTCAAAGTCCCTGGAGCGGGACTGGGACTTGAACCCACGACCTTGTGGGCTCGGAGGTGGGGGTGCTGCCCACTGAGCCACGGCTGACATACAGGGAGGGACCGAGGCTTGGTGCGTGTTGGGATTTGTGCAGCAAGCAGTGACTGAGATTGTGGGGGACAGCGAGCGAGGGCGGGGGAAGGGGAGGGAGGTTTGCTGTACGGACCCCAGTCTTTCCCCCTGCCTTTTAACCGGTGTATTTTCACGTTTCCCCCCCCCCCTGCCAGGCCTGTGAGCTCCATGTTGCCGGA